>NC_086367.1:7138976-7439495 GCF_036324505.1 Eleginops maclovinus
TCAATGAATGAATGAATTATTCAGTAAGTACGCCCATCTCCCTGAAAAGTATTACATTATGCCTATCCATAGTCATTTGTGTGCTGATATTTGGAAACGTTAGCACTGGCTCAATGCCAGTAGTATTACCATGATTAACATTAGCATGCTAGCTGGACTCATTTTCGTTAGAAACAAGCCTGTACTTTTACACAGTGACTCACATAGACATATTTTTTAATGAATTATTCAGTATGTACAGCTTAATTGTAGTATTCTGCATTCAGCAACACAAAACACAGTCAAATTTATACAAAAGGTTAATAGACAAATATGTGAACTCACATGTAATTCTTGTAAATCCTATTTATTATGTGCACTGTACGACTACAAATTACATGTTTACAAGGCTTTCAAACCCCTGCCTTCCATTGACTCCGCAGCAATTAGACTGGTTGAGTTGCCAGTTTATAAAAGGTATGTAATTAGCTGCATACTTTTTATCGCTGATACATTACATGCACAAGAAAGCATTCTGATGAGGCTACGTTTGCTGCTACATTCAGGCAATTAATGAGGAGTGCAGCACCCAGCAGCTCCGCCAACGTGTTGTTGCTCATTATGTCATACGAGCAAAACATCTCTCCCCATTTGGATGAATATCTTGTCAAAGTAGTGCGGGGAAAGCTTAACATCGGAGGAGGGAATATCCATTGGCTCAGAACAGTGGGCTAAAGGGTCACAATCAAGCACAAATCCAGAAGTGCATGCAATCAAATTAACACATACAGCTGAATTAAAAATGTCCAAATGGAAGATTTAAAGTAGCTCTAATACATTTTACTTAACAGTAAATCATGTCCTGTTGCGTTCATTTTGATACTTAAGATGACTGGGAATTAGGATGATGATCCAGGTGATACAACATGGCCTTTCAAGTACCATGTAAACAAAATAAATAACCATGTAATAAACAGTATATATTCATTTATGCTCTAGAAATCCTGACACAAGTAATCCACATACAGTAGGAACGTCATCTATATCAAGATTATATCAGCCTGGAACTCACTTATCTCTGAATATTGCCCGATCATATATTCCCTTTTAGACAGTCCTCTTCATCTATTAATCCATGTACCATATCGAGAAGTGCAACTCAAAGATAGTTCAAAGATTTCAGTTTTCTCACTCTTGCCTCCAAATCTACAATCTTAAGCCTGAGAGGTTGTCTATTGATCACTGCGCTCTTTGCCGAGTGTGGAGCTGTGCAGCCGATGCAATCAGTCCTGATATAATGGGCCCATGCGTTTAATTGGGCCTGGCCTCAGTGTTCTCCTCTATTGATTGAAATCTCTGGACTAAACCCTTAATCAAGCTCCAGCATCGGTAGGACTATTACTTCCTGACAATACCATACGAGACCATTTATAGTAACATGCTGTCACGTTAAGGTGGAGATTTATGGGCTTTAAAGTCCACTTTATAACTCTGTATGTCGTTAAACTTTGTATATTGAAGTGTGGTTAGACATTTGGAAAAAAATAATAAGAACTATGGTTAGGGTTTTGGATATAATCTGATACAATTGAATTATGCCAACTGGAGTTGTACCCAGAAGTCATTGGGAGCAGTTACCAATTACTTTTGGCACAGTCCATTCTAAATGTAAATCTTATTTATACATCTTTAAGCATACATGCAGCCACCAAAGCCTACATATATAACACATCATGAATTATTATCATACAAGGTGTTTTTATTATGCGTTATCGCATTGTGCAAAGAGTTTCAGATTAATGCTGCATCAGGATTGCTTGTCTGGACGGCTAAAGATAGCAATATGGTTTTCAACAAAGAAAATGTGATAGATAACAGAAAAAAAGTAAGTGTTGGATTCATCGTAATCGATGTATTTTACAAAAGCCACTGCAATGCTCTTCTCCACATGAAGGCAAGTTTATTTATATAGCACCTTTCAACACAAGGCAATTCAAAAAAATGAAAGACATTAAGAGCAGTAAAACAGTGCAGCATAAACACATTATAAAAAGGCATTTAATAACAGTCATTTAAGAGCAAAGATAATAAAATAAACACAACAGGTATAAAATACATGAATAAAAGTTATAACGCAGAATAAAAGTTACAGTGCAATGTCAGATAAGAACAGTTCAATTAAAAGCAGCGGCAAAAATAAATGTTTTCAGCCTGGATTTAAAAGTAGTAGGAGTTGCAGCGGCCCTGCAGGGTTCTGGGAGTTTGTTCCAGATATTTGGAGCATAATAACTGAACGCTGCTTCTCCTTGTTTAGATCTAAGTCTGGGGACAGAAAGTTGACCCATCCCAGAAGACCTGAGAGCTCTGGATGGTTCATAATGTAGCAGGAGATCACAAATGTGTTTTGGGCCTAAACCATTCAATGCTTCATGAACCAGCTTCAGAACTTTGAAATCAATTCTCTGACAGACAGGAAGCCAGTGTAAAGACTTCAGAACTGAACTGATGTGATCCACTCTCTTAGTGTTAATGAAGAGTCGAGCCGCAGCTTTCTGAATCAGCTGCAGCTTTCTAATAGATTTCTTAATGAGACCTGTAAAGACACCATTACAGTAGTCCAGTCTACTGAAGATAAAAGCACGGTTTTTCTAGATCCTGCTGTGACATTAGTCCTTTAATCCTAGATATGTTCTTCAGGTGATAGTAGGCGGACTTAGTAACTGTTTTAATGTGATTGTTGAAGTTCAGGTCAGAGTCCATGACTACACCTAGGTTTCTGGTGTTAGCTGTTGTTTTGAACATTGCTGACTGAAGCATGAAATAGAGTAAGCTATATAAAAGCAGTACTTAAACCAATGCAATCATTGTAAATTGGAAAAGTATGAAGAAAAACACTACAGATCCTGCTCTATCCTTTCCTTTGACTTCATCAAACATATGCAGCGTGGGTGTGCTTGGGAACACATTGAAATTACATGTGACAGGAGTTTGCAGCTGCAGGGGGTAATTAAGTGTTAAGGTTGTTCTCCAACTGCATAAACAGCACAATACAAATCGTTAAAATATTGTCTATCAACCTATATACCACCAATGCATGGAAGCTACCACATACATTTGGCTGTTTGAATGAGCTTCTCTCACATTATGTACTTCTTGCTCTCAACTGAACCAAGGTACGTCCTTGCAAGGCAAAAGCAATTGATTAAAACATGTTATTGCTTTTATCATAATAACAATCAGTTAATCATCATAGTTATTAACACATTTAAAACACTAGTATTTACTTTATTAATAAACAAATACAAATGATTGGCATTAAGTCCAACTAGTTTCTTAGCTAAAGCTTAGACAAAGTTGCTGTCAAAGAGAGTCACTGTGATAACCTTCTGTATAATGTGCGCTACATCCGCCATCATACTGCAAGCACTATCTGTGCCTACTGTTGTGACCCTGTGGACTATCTGTCAGGATTTAGGGGAAGGACTCAGGTGCAGAAGCAAAAGAGGAGGCAGGGGTTCAAATGTAACAAAGGGCAAGCTTCTATTTATAAAAAGCTGTTTCCAAAAATGCAGGCAAAAGGTAAAACGAAGGAAAAGTATCAAATTAAACTCAGACAAACCAGTGGAAGAGGGAGGCTGAAATAGGGATATCCAAAAGGGTTCAGGGAACAGGCAAACGACAAACAACGACGACGACGTGACAAAGAACACAAAGGAAAGACCAGACTAAATACAGAGGGTAATCACAAGACAAGAAACAGCTGGGAAGGGGGAGGAGACACACAGGGGCAACAGGTGAGCATGATCAGACAATCAGACAGGAGGGAAACTAAAGACAGGAAGTAAACTAGACAAGACAGGAAGTGACAAAACAAGAAACATTTCAAAATAAAACCGTAACCTATAAATACCCAAACTGAGATCATAACACTATCTCCCACTCCTGTGCAACTACAAGACACTGGTGCATGGTTAGACAAAATGAACCTCCCCAAACCATTGCAGGTGTGCCAGGTAGTGATGGTTCTTACTGATGGCCAGTGGTTTCCGGTACAATAAATGTAGGTTGTGCTGATTCCTCCGCTTTCTTAGCCTTAGGGGTTAGGGGTGCATAGAAAGCTGTACTCTAGTATAGTAGTTGCTGATCCTTTTCAAATAACATGATAAAGAATCCAAGGGCATATGCAGTGAGTCTAAGAGCTGACAATATAATTGCCACAAGGAACAGTAAACATGTCTGAACTAGTCAATACAAAGAAGTAAATCGTAATGAAAAGGATTTTGGATGTCAACTTTAGCAGACTGTTCTCCTTCGCAGCAGCTTTACGTACAATAAATACGATTAACATCTGCTGAAGTAAGGCATAATTTGGCTACATCAATCCTAGTTGGCTGACATTCTGAATTCCGGTCATCCATGAAAAGGCGTTTGGGTAAAAGGCAGACACTTTTGACAGTTTTGATGACTACAGCAGTGTCTCCATTCTCAGATTTAATAACTATGCTTATTGATTCCTTCCAGGAGATATTGGTGGATAGTTGATGGAATCAAAAACAATTTCGCTGCAGTTATTCCCAAAGTGTTGTTTGTTTTTAAAGAACTCTACTACCAGCCTGTCCTGGGAGGCATCGCGTCCATTTTGTGCCTCTGAGGAGCCAAGCAGACACAACGTAATTGCCAGCAATAATGTTCACTTAAACAGAAAAAAAAGCCAGGTAGTTTATTGAGCATGAAAAACAATTACAGCCCCCATTGCCGCTAGGTTGCCATATGTGCGTAATAATCTTTGTATTCACAGAAAGTGTATCTATTTTACATTTATACTTTCACTGGTGTATATAGTTCATTACTCTATGATAAGCTATTTTTGCTTACACTAATGGAACATTCAAATGGTCTTAGTAAATCACAACAACATTTTTCTAAATGTACTGTTTGTTTACTATTGTAATTGCGGTGAATGCAGAGCCCTGCTGCCAGGAACAGAACGGGAAAAACACAAGTAAAATGAAAAAGAATTACACAGCCTGTTGATGTAGTTTCAGAATAAACAAGAATAAATATAATTTGATTCCACTGTGGAAGAGAGGAAGACACTGTTACATCAATTATTCATCAGAACATTGAAGTAAATATTCCTAAGTGACTTCTTTGAAGGGGGATTTGAAGAACATTATGTTTTTATGCCTGATGAGACTCTGCATGACGCAATTCTTCATTTTTTAGCCATAATTTCGATCTGGGTTCTGCAGGGGTCGTGATAAATGATTTCTGTGAAGCTTAGGGAAGAGCACACACTGTATGCTTCCCATGCCGTACCTCTCCCTTATATTGGCTTCATACAACACTGATGCAATGAGTAAATCATGCTTTCTGCTGGTATGTCTGTTTTTATCACATTTATCTTTCATCTACTGCCTCATATGTCACCACGACCCCATTCTAAAATTGAGTAACAAAATCAATACTTCAATAAATCAAGAGATATTGCTCGGCGCACCTGGTGATTATTTCTTTCACGCGGTTCTCAGGTCAGCATTTTTACGGTCTGTCACAGACTTCAGGAGGACAGGCGGCAGAGAATCATTTGTTATCGTTGCTGAATCTCAAAATTGTATTTTTTTCCTCATTAACTATTTTGACACTTTTCATTTCTCTTCTTCAGATACATTGATTTGGGAAAGTGTCATAAGTTGTCAAACCTGTGAAATAGTTTGTGTTCTGTAAGGTCCATATACCTAAGGAACAAGAACTAAAAGCAGCATACATATAATAAGTGTTATTTCCACATATTTATTTGGGAAATCTGAATTATTTGGCGTAAAATTGTCCGATCAATGTAGAGCAATAGTGGAATGAGAGCACAATACTGGAATTTAGAAGGAAATTGCACACTGAAAAGAAAATGCAGAGGAGTCCAATTTGATTAAAGTGTGAGAGACATTACTTTGAAGCCACCCTTGAACTTTGCAAAGGACTTTACTCTTAAAAAACGGACCACGTCGATGGCAATTTCTCCTGTCAAATCCAATAGGAGCGTAAAGGACAAAAAATGCTCTTGGTCAAGGATGTTGTTATATTCGCAGGGACTAAAATCTCACTGAGTCTTCACATTGCATATTTTTAACTGCAGGCAGTACAGAGTTCCTTCTTCTTCAAAAGGCTTTCATATCAAAGTGTTTTTCTTTCTTTGTGTGTATACTATATTATTAGGGGTTTACTCATTAACATCTGTGTCCTACATGACATCTTGCTTTTAAACTGACATATGACACCATTTGCCCTATACCCCTAACCTGAGCAACACCCTGTGACCTCACATTATTGCTGACTCATACATGCCTCCAGCATCCCTGTCATACTGTATTATATATCCAGTCATGATTGGCGTGTCACAAAAATGACTCAGTTATGTTTGTTAACTGGTGACCAGGCCTCAGAACTTAACACTGTCATTTTACTCAATTACATAAAAAATCAGGATAAGTTTCATGTTCTTATTTGTGTCATAGGTACTGATTGCAAAGTGCTGAAAGTTCAGATAAAAATGGCAAAGGTTTTGTCTGTTATTTTAAAGAAGTATCTCATTCTGTCTTTAAAATTCACCTTATCCACTTTGTTGGCTTCCTATTTATATCAAATGAACATCTTCAGATGCCTCAGAGTCTGGATCCAATGCAACAAGTGAAAAGTAAATATCTATGTTGTTTTATTATTACTCATTATTTCGAAATAGAATCAAAGATGATCTTGAGCTTTTCAGCTGTTGCATTGTATTTGAATCAGTCCAAACCATCAGTACAATGCAGCAGAGACTTGAGTCTAGACCCCTGCATTTACTGACTGATCTTACTTGGATGTCTATTTGAAAGCACTATTTAATATAGGAAAAATCTCACTCCCAGTCAAACACTCAAATAAAAAGGGTGTACGGTAAATATACTGCACTATAGAACGATAAAGATTGATTTTTGACAAAGCCAGAGGAAGCAAAAGCACACTTTACTGCCTTAAAAATGTCCTGCATGTCCTTCATGAAAAGCACTCGGACCAAGACTCTTCTTTAGGTTAAAGATGTGTTACTTAAAGGGAAATAACACAGCCAAAACCTTTGGACAGATTCTTGGCACGATGTGCTCAGAATTTAAAGATGTACCTGTCAGTGCAATGCAACACTGCTCACTGCTTTGTTTACTTGTCATTTAGCCACTTGCATTTAGGTTCAAAGATATATTTACAGGCAGTATGAGTAGGATTTGGTGGTTGCTGTTGGCCCCTCAATTTTGGCAGTCGCCATTTTGGTTTTTGAAACCAAATGTGATCCGAGAGAGTGGATCTAGGTAAAACCAATCCCTGAAAAAGACATTTCTAGGAATCCAAAATGTTTCAATTAACTTTCATTAAGTTGAAAAACAACTGGAAAAGGGTTAAAGCTCTTCAAAGAAAAACTCAAACAGGACGACAACGTGGTATACGTATCAATCACAATGTAGCCACGCCCTGAGACTTGCTTCATTGCCTATTTGATACCATTCTTATTATATGTAAAATTAAAGATCAATAGCAATAAGGACCGTAAACGTGACTAAAGAGGCAATAAATCAAATTAGAAGTAAGGTCATTTATCTCATAAACTTGTATGTAATCAGGATTGTTTTTGAAGCAGTGAAATCCCCCCGATGGCCAGTGTAAGGCCATCAGGGAATTGACGCGACACATTTTAGTTGTTTCAGGACATTCTTAGAAAAGTTTGTAGCTTTCTATTTGCATGTTTGCTTATGATTTGGCACTGGCTAATTACCTTTTCATGGAAGTTGACGCCTATGAATACCAAAAACAGCAAATTGAATAATAAAGTATTTATTAATGATAAATGAAAATAAGTCTTAGTCTTAGAGGATACAGACACCAACACACATGTGATCTAATGGATTATAAGTGATTTTTGAGAAGGATTGCTTTTGCATTTATACATACATTGTCTTATAGAAAATCAAACTCATTCTGCATTTAAAGTAAAACCATCATGCAGAAAGGAGAAAATATAAACACAAGTGTAAAGTGCAAATTCAAGACTTGATGTGTCAAATGACAGAGACGGAATCTAAAAAGACTTTGTTGGAATGAAGTACAATAACATAGAAGACATAAAAGCACCAGACAAACAGTTTAGGGCATCTTGCTTGTGTTTACCTGCTGTGTGCTCATTTCACCCCACTGTAAACCTCTTCCCTCATAGGTCAGTGTTGCAATTATTTCAAAAGACCTCAAACAAGGCAGATACAATAAGTCTTGGCATTAATTCCATAGTGCTTGAACTATAGGTACATTTCTATCATGCGTATCACACCCCAACCATTTGTCTTCTAATCTCTTGTCCATGACTCTTTTTGTTTCATAGCTGAACTTAATCAGAGGAGACAGGTTAATAGTCAATGGTCTGTGGTTACAGTAATAGCTTCACATACATGAAGAGCCATTGTAATGAATGCATCTTCATGCCTATTAGGTTTGGACACATTGCTAATAACCTTCCACTCGGAGCTGCTTGATCCTTTATGCTTGGTGCTTTGACGGATTTGCATTGGTGTCACTGTGTAAAAAGAGGGCAATAACACTCAGGAGGATGAAAGGAAGAACATAAGCATCGCTGTTTATTTTACTTGAATTAAATTAAATCAGGCCGGGTTTAGTCAAGCAAGAATGGTGCTCATCTAGAATAGAGTGGAATCAAATGGCTTTCTTTTTGTGGTGTTAATAAGTTGAGAGAAAAGTGTTTTTCTTTCATTTTATTCAAGAGCATGAACGTGTATTAGATGGTGTAGACTCCTTCACTTCTATCCACATTGTGCTGTGTTTTGGTTGTTCTCCCATCTCTGATATTTTTTCTTAAATATATTCTTTATTAAACTGGCTGTTCACATTCACACTTCATCTCAGTTGTAATGTTGGCTTGTGAGGTGCCAGGGTTACAGAGTTTAAGTGCACAGTCAGTTCTTTCATGTAGAACATTGAAATGAAAGCCCTGTTACAGCCAATTGGTATGGAATTACACTGTAACCTTTCCTTCTCATTATCAAAATGTTTCACTGAAAAGAAACGCTTCAAATGTAAAAACTTTTACAACAAAGCTACGTAGAATGAGTTTTTTAAAAATCCGCACATAAGGCACATCATTGGACTATATAAAAACAAACGACCGAGTACATTTTATCCACTTTATTTATTTCATTTTCAGGTTTATATTCGTATTTTGTGCCTCTACTGGGACATGTCTCCATGCTTTAATGTTCAAAAAGCTCTTTATTTTGCTTCACACTGCCTGTGCTGCAGCACCTCTTTTTAACCCTCTGTCTGAAATCCGATCCCAGTCTGCTCTGATTGGATAGCTGGCCGCCTCTATTGTGATTGGTCACCACTTAAGAAATGTGTCAGAAATGACAGGCCCCTTAGACTACCATGTACAATGTGTTGGAACACTAGCCAATAGCAAGTGGTACATAGTGATGTCAGTCTGTTACACAAGTTCAAAAAGGAGTCCAATGGAGGCGTTTCAGTCAGGGCGGGGGGAAACTCCCTCTGGAGGCAACTTTGGGATTTTAGCCTTTGACAACCATTTACATGCAGAAAAACCTTGATAATACATTACATAAAGGAAAAACTCCAAAAAGCAAATTAGGGTCGCTTTAAGTTAATAAACTTTGAGAAAGCTCAGAAAGCATAACCAATCTGCTAAGCAAAGTATATATTCATGTAACATTCATCCACAAGGTGCTCCTGCGCTATTTTTATATATTTAAATGAGATCTTCTGAAGTCATTTGCATTGAAATTGCCCTCCATTCTATGGAAATGAGCCTCATTGCAGACCCAATTCACAAAGATCGGTGCTAATAGCCACACAGAGAAATTATTATCGTCTGCAGGGAGTTGGCGGTAGAACGTGTGATTGCTTTTGTCTTGTTTTAATTTTCCTGTTCCCTGTCAGTAAGTGACCCGCAGGCTAGGATCGGTGTGGGCTGTAGGGGAAAGGCAGAATGTATAATTATTTTTTTAAATGTTTAATTCAAGCCATCTCTGTAGGTTTGACTGATCTAAATATTGCATTGAAACTCACATAAATATATAAAGTCTCACCATCTTTTATCATGTACAAGCTACTTTATTAATCCTGCAAGCGGAACTGCAATTTTTCACTCTGTTAATAGAAACAGTTTATATATCGGACATTTACACAATAAAGACACACATGCACAAACACATGGATTTGAACCCTTAAATCGGCAAGCACATATAAATTATTTGGAAAATGAATTAGTTGCTATTTGTTTATGTATTTAGGCTTAAATGGCACATTTCACGATTGTTCTTGTAATATGACTTTTATTTTCCGGGATTACACTCTATATCTTGTGTGATATTTTGCCCATTTAGAGTATATATTTATATATTATTAAACCTATGTATTTTACACCCATATTACATTTACTTACACCATTACTAAAACACTTCTACTACACCCTTATTAAACTTTATTACACCCTTATAACACCAATTATACATCCATATTCAAATTAAATTACACCCATGCTGCACATTTACACTGTTTGCACAAATGACTGTATCCTGTGGGATACAGAAATAATTTTAGTGTTAATTGAGAAGTGCAGAGTGAAAAGTCTCTGTGTGATGCGTCATCCTTTTAGTTCCTCTCATACAATACAACAACTTGCATCATTTTATACACATGTTACAACTTAAAGGTGCCATAGAATGGAAACTGTATTTACCTTGGCATTGAATAAGGAGAGTTCGGTACATTGAACTGACATACCATGAACCTCAAACACCATTGTTTCCTCCTTCATGTGCAAATCATGAATATGCATATCACAGCGGTACAGCGGGCGAATTACAACAATCCCTGTATGTTACATCACACACGGTGGTCCAACCCCAACATTTGCATACACCAGCTGCTGGAAACACTAAGCTAACACTTACCACTCCGTAACGTTGCTCTCAAATCTCCGACCAACTGGCTGTTCTTCAAATTCATCGGTTTCCTCCTCCGATAAAGGCTCCTACATGTAAGGTTGGACGCCAAAAGCCTCCATGGTTCATCTCTCACAGTTTCGTGATATTCACTTACTTCTGTGGTCTCTGAGGCAGCCATGGATTGATCCTTGTAAACCAGCCAATCAGAGCAGAGCTCATCATAATTATTTAAATGAGCCCCAAATCAAGCAATTCAGCTTGTTTCGTTCTAGGACGAAACCATAGGGTTGTAAATGGGCCTGTAAAACCGCATCTGGACATTTTTTGGATCAACCAAAGTTAAATACCTTCTTTGTAGACATCAGAGAACAACTTAACATACCAGATAGATGCTTTCTATGGCACCTTTAACAATATGTTGTTTTACTGTGATTTACTGGTATGACTCCTCTCCTAGCTTGGCCACTCTGAGGTGTTTGGATCTCTGGTGTTCTCAGTCGTATCTCATACTGTGTTATCTTGTATTGCCGTAGCGTGGGGTTGCACCAGTAAAACACCCAGGACATATTTTTTGTTAAACACACACAACCGTCAGTGGGGTCATTTGTGGATTTGTGTGTGCGGGGTAAATTTCTTGCTGGCTTCGTGGTGGTGGGCGCTGCTTGTGCTGGGAGGATCAGAGCAGGGTGGAGAGAGGGGGGAGGAAACACGCGGCGAGGCAGGTGGTGCAGCCTCCCCCGTGGCCATGGTCTTCCTCAGCATCAGAGCCTGTGTAAAGATGGAGAGGAGGATGCAATGCACACACAGTTTAAAAAAGACTTTGCTGCCAGGCTCACAAGCAAAGGGTTATATAAAACATCTGTGTATTGTTTAGTATTTTGCATTTTAAGTCATATAGTTCAGTATTGAATGAAAGGTAAGATATTAGATTAGATTCAACTGTATCATTGCACATGTACTGAGACAACTAAATGCAGATACATACTGTATGGAAAATATCAAAAAAATCTACAGCATTAACAGTAGAGTAACAATATATGATATGAAGAGAATGACAGTATGAAAACTACAGATAATAACAATATATAGAATATAAAATAGCAGGTTTAAAAAAGACAGTTAAATACAAACACTACAGAAAGGATTGATTTTAATACACTTGACACGTATTGACACATAAATAATATGAATAAATATGCATGCAATTTGGAAAGTGAGAAGTGATTGATTTAAAAAAACATAATGGTGCTCCAGGAGGAGATTCAGGTGATAAGGTGGGCGGGTGTTACCTTGGTTGGTTATCGACTAATGGTTGCACAACCCAAAAAAACATTGTGACATCACAAAGTGGCCAAATCTGATTTGTTTATTTTCAGTTTTATATAGATGGATCAGGACAACAAGAGAGCGAATCCCTTTTCCTGGGACACATATTTATGCATGCAAGGCATGAAACAGTTGATTTTTCATAATCGGTGATCTGAGCAAACGTTTAAGGACACCAAACAGCATTGAAGAAACATTCTTTTTTTTATTTACGTGAAACTGCTTTATTTAGTGTTATATGAACTACAAAGTATGTTTGTTTTGAAGAGGAAGTGTGGCTGTGACGTTATAAGAGAAACAAACTGATTAATGTCTATGGCAATTTGTCTCGCAGATGCTCCAGGATGTCAGTTTTCCGCTCAGCAGTGTCAGGAAAAACAGATTTAAACATGAAGTGGCTGTTTGCTGTTTTTTATAGTTAATTTCACAGTTTAGGTATATACCAGTGAGGAGGACTACCCTTTGGAAATATGGGTTCATATTCAAAACCTCTTGCACGATGAACTAAGGAATCCTCACTGAAAGACGCTGACTATAATAACTATATTCCTACCTTTCCTGGCACAAAATAACATAAAGAGCGTTCAATGTTTCCTTATCCCTACATGCTATATTTAAAAGCATGTTTTATACCACAATGACATATTTCATCATTATTTGGTATTACATAGTATTGTATTGTCATCACCATTGTCAAACATGATTGTGACTGCCATGTTAATCACTATGAGCTGCATATGTGAGGAGGTAAAGCTTTAACGTGCATAGCAACAGTAACTAGGGAGCTGGGTATAGCAAATGTAGATCTATATTGCACTATATCTGCCACCTCTGTGTTCAATGCATTCAATGCAATGTCATGCTCTTATATCATTTTTTTTGTGTGTGTCCTTTCCTATTAAAGATGTTAGTAGTCAAGTGCTGTATGGCAAAGGTTATATGCACTAAAGTAGAATATCTCAAGGAGCCTCCCCCTAACCAAAGCAGGTGATGATAACACATCAAAATGCAGGAATGAATGATGCAAATATAACCATTTTACACCGCTTATAGATGTGCAGAAAGCTACTACAAAGACAGGTCAGGCTATGAGTATCATCTTCTGCGCCTCCAAGTACAATATACTCTGGTGGAGAAAAACAAATCCACATCATTGACAGTGGCAGTCGGCCCTTGAGAGAGATTAGGAAGGTGTTGAGGCTGCAGGGGCCTGAGAGGCATTGTCTGAGAAAACAACCGCTCAATACCCAAAGCTCATTCCCGGAAAGCGCCTAATAATGAATGTTCTCCTGATAGTGTTCTGCAGTGCTTACACTCATTTTATGGGAGCAAAGAGGTTTCATCAAATTACATTGCCCTGTATTGTGCATGTAAAGCAACAAAGGACTAAACAAAGAACACCAGTGTGTGCAGTCTTTCTAGCCTACCCCATAAAAATACAGAGACATTTTTCTTTCTGTTTTTTCTTCTGGTACACTTAAAGCACCTGTTCTCTCAGATCAGGGGTGGAAGGTTAGCTTTACAATGGGATCCATTACAAATCACCTTTTAGTGTCCCCTGGTGTCTGTTATGTTTCGAGCTTCTTGAAGTGTTTTTTATCAGCACAATTTGTTTGCAGCGTTTCGTTTATGCAGGGCTTTAAGTTAACGCTGCGCATGTTTTGTCAAGTTGGTGACGATGTTTCATGTATTTGCATATGTTTTGTCACATTTGTGTTTGCTTTTTAATATATTGCAAGGAAAAAGAGAAGACTTTTTTTTTTTTTTTTGTACTCTGATTAAACCCGTTACATGCATCCATTACTCCCCAAGCCTGTCTCAGATACACCTGTGCCTTCTGTCACCTCATCTGTTTTCATTGTTACTTATATTGGGACATATATTGGAGCAGCAGCACAGAACAGTGCACCAGAGGTGTCTTGAAGTGAGCAACTAAGTTCATCAAAGTCACAGCCTTCGAGTGTATCTCAGGCTGAAAATGATTGGTGGAAAACCTTCTAAAGGACAGACACAGCTAGACAGTTTGCTGGTCCATCATATGGCAAATAATTAAAAAAACACACATTCACTCACTCCAATTCATCTCTGTGGGCTGTTTGAAAAAGCAATAGACAAGAAACACATTCTATGATTCATAATTGTTATCTGTTTATAGTGCTTTATGAATATAGTTCATAATGCTGGATAACAATACACATGACACATTATAAAGATTTGTTTTGTAATTCATTATAATTACATTGCTTTGAGTAAAGGTAAAACACAATAATACCTTGGGTATGGATCACCAGATTTACTTGCAGTTGAGATTAGGGTTAAGGGAATAAACATGTGTGCAGCATCTATTTAAAACCATCCTTCTTCATTACTATTACCCATACTACAAGGACCAGTAGAGGTGAATTTAACATGTTGGAACAGGTCTCGAAATTGGAGAAAATAATTATTTTATGTTGGCGGGGATTTTATGATTTATGCACATAAGTGCGTCCAGATGACATCAGAGCCAATCCCTGCATCTCTAGTATTCACTCATGGCAGATGGGCAGTTGCAAGAAAACAAAGGAACAAATGTTCTTTTTAGAATGAAAAAAATCAACTGGCAAGCACAAACAGTGATATGAGACTTCTTCTGAGCAATCCAACGAAATTTCAAGGATTTGTTGTCATTTCTCCTCCTAACACATCGTAAAGGGCAATACTGTCCTCCTTTGTTAATAATCACAATTCAGTTACAATGCATGTCCGCCACCGCTGCTCCTGAAACCTTTGCAGTATATGCTTTATGCAAGTATTCCATTTCTTATTACATCTGTAGATGTAGTAAAGCTATCCAATACAATTTGCATACCAATTAAAATAAGATTCATCTTTAAATTGTTAAATGGGAATTCCAAATAGTTCCGTAAACACTTTGCTATTTCTGCACTCAACATTCAAAAGCACTACAGTGCACTCATCGACACTACCCTGTATTTACACTTAAACTCACAGCTTTACAGCCAAATACAAATGGCAGTGAGTCAGAACCTCTCCACAATAACTGAGTCTAGGCACTTTACTCCCTAAGAAGCCCTCTGCATGCATTTGCTAAGAATCACTCCAATAGCAGGAACAGAAACTAAAGTTGAACTCCTCAACCATTTCTCTCACCAATATCCAAAAATATGTTTTGCTGCTTTGCATTTACTTAAGGCAAACAGATGGGCAAAAGGTCAGTTTGGAATAAAAAGAGAAAAATTACGACCAAAGAATACCCAAACTTTAGCATAAAATCCAAGGACAGACAATTGTGACCTTCTTGGTGGAACAATTTACAACAGAAACAGCTTGTAAACACTTTCAGAAAGCTATTCAATTATTGTAAATATACTGTATATGCGTGTACATGTATGACCGTGAGTTGCAGCTCTTAATCACAATCATAACCATCAATTCTCGTACAAATTAAGTAAATATAAATTCGCAATGGCAATATATGATAATGCAACATATTTTCTGCCAATGCAAGAAGTAGTGTGACATACAAAGATATTGACTTTGAAACCATGGGGTTCATGTTCTAGAGTTCATGAAGACAATTTTCATTCCCATTACCAGTTAGTTATCTACTTCTAAGAATACCATAACCATTTTTTTATTGCCAGGATTCCAATCTATCAATGGCTTCTTTCTAGCAGAGCAACAAGCTAGTTAATAGGGCTAATGTGTTAGCTAACAGCTTTTTTATATTCATGTAACTGTTATGGGGCAAAGTTAGCATTCACAGAATTCCTGAACGTCATTTGTTTCCATCTGATGTATGTATGTTTAATATTCACTTTCATTTTACATTATTTAATCTTTAAGTATTTATTTGGTTTAACTAACGTAGACAACTTACAGGAAAAGGTTTAACAGTTTGAGAAAAATATGCTTGCGCTATGCTAACACTTAGATGACATCAATACCTCATTCATATGTGTGTGCTAGATATAAATCTACATCCAGGAACAGACTAGTTAGGCTAAGCAAAGACTGGAAACAGGGGGAATTCACTTGTAGCCTATACACATAAAGACACAAAATGTGACATGCTCAATTTTTAGCTTTGGAAGAGATGGTAGCCAGTTTGTGCTTTATCTTCAGACAGAGAAAGCCTTTCAGTGTTTTCGGTAACATACATGTGCTAACTGGGTAGTCGCTCTAGTGTCATATTTATCATACATGGAAGTGGTATACATTTTCCCATTTACCTCCCAAAAAGTTTCTTTTAGCAAATTTGGTGAATGAAATTCAAAGTATTCACTGATTTAGGTATTTCATTTTACATTTACAGTGGAACATTATTACATTTCAGTTGGCTCTAAATGTCCCTTTCCTAACAGTTATACCGTTCCTCTTACAGTCAACTGTGATTGTTCCTCAGAGTACTCTTTTAAATCTGTCTTTTTTATATACAGTATATAGATCCAGTTTAATTTCCTGCTCTCCTCCTTTAGTTCCTAGCCCTTTGGTCCCCAGGATGCAATTAGAAATCGTAAGGCTTCACCTGATTGCTCTTTAATTAGCTCTCCTGAGTCTGTTGCTTGTTAAATGAGCCAATAGCATATATAGTCACTACTTGAGCCTTCAATGGCCACTCTGAGCGGCTGGCCAAGACAATAGATGCCTGACTCACGGGTTAGCAACATTGTTTGTGATGTCTCACCCACAGCACAAGGGCCTAAGTGGTAGAATTAACCTTTCGTGTCCCCTTAGAGAGCTTGTCTCTCGTGTATTTACCTATATTAGTATTGAATTAGCGGTGAGAAGTAAGGAAATATTCAATGGTCCACTGGGGTGCCATGGAATACATTTCCGATCCTTTTTACATAGGCACATGTTAATCCTCTCCATAAATCTTTTAGCGGATGAGCTAAAAGGCTGTCCAACTGATCAAGCAAGCGAGACAATTGAGTCAAGTGTTAGAAAGAATAATTGCACGATGCAGGTTAAAGCCAACAGTCTGAAAATGATGGATGACGTTTCTCTCTTTTTTCAAAGAGCAGCAAAGAGCCTACGGTTCAGAAATTGCTAATGAACAGTAGGAAAAAAGAATGAGCACTGCATCAATCCGCTCTCTACCTACAACCCCGTCATGTTAATCACGGTGCTCACAGTAATGTCCTCCGCTCGCACATTTCTCCACCTTGCTTTGTGAAAGTTAGCAAATCTATTTCTGCCACGGAATCCAATAGAATAGAGCATAGTATGCCGGGTGATTGAGATAGATTTGAAAGGGTATGAAGGATGAGAGCGAAAACTCATAACCACCTCACAGGGGATACACTGAGAGTTATTGACTATATTATTTATTTATTTAGTTTTAAATCATGCATGCACCATAACTGACTTTGAGGCATTGCTCACAAATGTTCTCTTTATTGGACAGGACTATCGTCTTTCTAAGTTCACATCATCTCTTTCGGTCTATTTAATCATGCAAATGTGGCACACATGGATGGATGAACCTGCCTGTTTATTTTGTATTATTCGCTGCCTCCTGCCAAGTATCAGGACACACTAACTACGTTTCTGCCTGTGAGCTGCTTCAACCATCATTTCCTCACAACTTGTAAGGCTACCCTCTGGGCCAAACTCTACCACCTACCTGTTGTAAAGTTGACCAATTTAAAATCCACCATTTATTCCCTACACTAATTTGTGCAATCTGTGAAAAATCAAATAAAACCATCTTTGAAACGTAATCTAAATGATGTATTACCCTCAATGGAAGCAGTCATACTTCACACATTAGATCTTCAACACCAATAAAGACATTTGTGTTCTTGTGTTTCTGATGTGATTGATAGTCCCTCATTTCTTGGTATTTGTTTGTTGTAGTTGTAATTCATTTCTTTTTCCTTTAAAAGGGCTTAAGAGAGGTAAAGTGTTGCAAATTCAGATTTTTCCTCCATTTTCCTCTAGATGTTGTCAGCTAGATACACTTTTCTTCGGGAACACTCTAAGCCCTTTATGCTGCCTTACAATTTCTGACAAAGGGAGATATTGACCATGTTAAAACCAAGCTGAAGTGAAGATTGAACAGCACCGTGCTAGGTCACCTGCACCAAGGCAGATTTAAGTACTACTTATGTAAGTGCTGCCTGACGATAACACCGAAAGGCTTTAGTTTGTTTGTTGGTCTATTTTTTTTTACCGAAACCCCCTTAACACACCTTTTCATTATTATGGAAGAGAGGTTTATTTATCATTGAACAGGCATTTTCATTGTGGAGGGACCTGTGAGATTTGTTTCTCCCAATGTGGTTGAGAAAATTGGTTCTCCGGCTTCTTTTCGATCAGCTTAATTCTGAGCAATTGTTACTGCCAACATTTCAGTTCATAGTGTTTTGGCTTGGCTGTTGGGACACTGCCTGTGTCAACTTTCTTCTTTGATTAAATACTAAATCCTGTTCAACCGACTATCAAATAATTCTTGCTCATCTGTTCTAGTTTGAGGGTGTTTGTCTATAACCATATGCCCTTTTTACAGCAGCTAATTGACCTGCCATTGCAGGGTAAACACAAGTGTAATTAATAACATTAGTTATGGCCCCATCCCATTAAGGTGCCCAGGGCACTAAAATGGACCATAATTAATTTAATCAATAACACCTGTGTTTAACCTGCAATAAGTGTGAAAATGGCTGCTGTGACAGAATGTTTTTGTTTGTTTTCACTTTAAAAGGTCACACATGTGCTCCAACCCGTTTTCCACCTCAAAAACTAATGAGGACTTTTTCAAGTTTGACAAAATACACTCCATGCTACACAAATGAAGTTGGTATGGTTGCATTTCCATGATTTAATTATGTTACATTTCCCAATGTCAAAAAGGGAGTAAACCTGTGTTTTATATTTTGTTGAAGTATTTACTTGCATTATCCCCATTGTGAGATATGTGACATTATTCAAGGTTATGTGTTTCAATTCCTTTTTAGCTCACACGTTGCTGTAACTTCTGGGAACAACAAATACTACATCAGGGTAATGCTTTTTTCAATTTTTTATGGTAGCATGTTGACAATATGTTATGTCAGCCTATGTCATTAGAATACAATGACATAATTTTAAACAGGAAAGACCTAAATGTTTATTTAGACCATTTATTGACACATGCACAATATGATAGAAATTCAAATAGTCTTTAGCGATTAGACCCCGATCCTGATTTCGTATATCTTAAGGGGGACAATGCAGCCATGAGCATATAGGAAAACCACCGACGGGTTTTGACCTGGTGGTGATGTTGAAGATCTGGATTTGATGAGGAGACGGGATGTAGAGGATGCAAAGCTGACTGCAGGAGAGAGGAGAACGACTTTAAAGCTTGACTGCAGCACAACGATTGGCTGCTGGAGATCGAGGTGAAATGAAAGAGACAGCCCATGATGAGCTGATTATATGCAGCTGCGGAGTGAATAATTAAATACCCAGTTTTCCTTAAAGAACTTGCGCTGAGCTTCATGATAATAAACATGACTGAACATATAGTCATCTATAAGAGCATGTTAACATTACGTTAGATTACATTACTTAAGGCTACATAACGTTAATAAACGTGAATAATACAACTTTAAAACCTTACCTCAGTCGGCCTCAGTTACATTAGTTATTACTTTTGGCAATTGTGGTTAACAATGGATAAACAAAAACCTGTGATCCAATGTATCTTCACAACATAATCAGAGTCTGTCCTTTCAGAGAACCCTAGAGGCCTAAATGATATACTGTGTGGTAAATACTGTGTGTATGTTTGAGTGGCAAACTGAACTAAAGGTGTAATAATAAAAACGCCTTATTCAAACAACACAAATATGTTCTGTTTGAACACAGTGCTCGACAGTAGTGAACGTTGAAGGATACCCAGTGATGCCATGACCCAGATCATGTCTGCTTATCAGCTCGATGTCGCCACCAATTAGTTCCCATCACATTGTTAGGAAACCGCGTCTGCTCACACAATATGTATCCAACCTTCATGTGACTTTTTTGTAAGTGTAGACACACAAAAGACAAGAGTAGCTGTTGATTCCGCCAGTCTCTAGTGGAAAAAATGATCTTTGGTAAAAGCCTTTCTTCGAATGTCAGTATACCTGCTTTGGATCAATAATTGGGTCTGTGGGATAATTAAATTAGGATTGAAAATTAAATTAGACAGTTAAGAGAGATTTGGTTGTCAGTCGAACTTGTTCAAGCTAATTAACTGCCGGTGTCTGAACCTTCCATCAGTAAAATAATCCACTAGCATCCAGTCTATTATGGGGCTGGATTAATTGGTTTAAAGGCAGGAAAGCTCCAGGAAAAACACACACACATACACTGACAAGATGTACAGTTCAAACATTGCAAAGATATATATTTTTTTTTTACTTGTCTAATTTTGCATGCATTCACGATTCAAATGCTCTGAAAATTCACTGTTGAGAAACGCATACGAGTTATTCTCTTTGTGTGTGATGTAACAGTTTTGACTGTTTAAGAATGCATGAAAAGAGCAATTTTATCCGAAGGTTGCTGAGAAATAATTACTTTTAGAACTTTCAAATCTTATCGTTTTCATCACTTTGAGGTACCTGCTCCTCTCGAGAAAGCACTTCAATTATCAGTCCAATTCTTCTGATGTCAATCATTTTAATTAAGCCTCTTGTTGCGCACTGATTCTTGAGATTCGGGACAAAACTACATTTGAAAAGTAAAAAGAAAAATTGACATTACAGTGATTTCAATTGGATATCTTTATAAACACGGGTGTTATCTATCATACCATGAAAAGGAACAGGTTTTTTATTGAACCACTTTTCATAGAAAATTACTTTTACTTACTTAGTAACTTGACAATTGTCAGCTCCGTCTGACAAATGCAACTATGTGGTTTTTTTTTGTTTGATCAATTCAAAAACACTGAAACATCTTTAAGCATGTAGAAATGGTGTGCCTTAGCAAAGTTAAGGGATAAATTACATTGCATAGACTTTTAATATTATTTTTCATTGTTTTGGAACAAGCCATTTCAAATTATCTTTAATTATTTTAGTTTTTTAAACATATACAATCAGTGGCTTTGCACAAACAACACACTAATGCATGTAGATCATTTGGAGCTTTATTATATGAACACACTCAATTGAACAAAAGCCACTCACATTTCTTTAACCCTTAGATGCACGAGTGACTGGACCCTACACTCTTCCATAAGTGGGTCAAAAATGACCCATATTAGAATCAATGTGTTTTTATGCCATTTTTGTCAATTTGGTTAAGAATAATCACTTGTATAATATTTAGTATTATATTTAGGACCACACAAGAATGATTTCATGATTGAAATATCTTTATTTTTCACTTTTTAACATTTTTGAAAAAGAAAATTACCCAGAACAGCAATAGAAAAATGTGAACATCCATTGTGTGTGTGTGTGTGTGTGTGTGTGTGTGTGTGTGTGTGTGTGTGTGTGTCTGTGTGTGTGTGTGTGTGTGTGTGTGTGTGTGTGTATGTATGTGTGTAACTGTCAGTCATTGACAGTTCCTCTCTCTTTTCCCTGTTTTGCCTTCTTGTCTCATCACTGTATGCAGTTCAGACAAACTACCTGTTTCTGGCTGTGATCATTGCACACAGGTACATTGCATTTCCAACACCTATTGTTGACTTTGCGATCTTTGTTACTTGGGCAGATCAGACACCTCTTTCTCTTTAGTTGGCCCTGTCTGCTTCTTTCCTGTGGCTGGGTTGTGGCTTTTGTCACCCCACACCTTTCCATTGCTTCAATAATGAAAAACCTTCATCTTATGATGTTGACACACAACTGACGGTGTTGACACACAACTGACGGTGTTGACACACAACTGACGGTGTTGACACACAAATGACGGTGTTGACACACAACTGACGGTGTTGACACACAACTGACGGTGTTGACACACAACTGACGGTGTTGACACACAACTGACGGTGTTGACACACAACTGACGGTGTTGACACATAACTGACGGTGTTGACACATAACTGACGGTGTTGACAAACTAATGGAGAATTAAACTTATTAAAGATATTTCACTATTTTTGACACGAACACGGGAGAGAGTATCAAGGGAAAGGATGTCAAGCTTAAGAACACCTGGTGACAGGATATTTAAGGCACACATGAAAAGGTCAAAATGTTCCTGGTCTGAAAATAAAAAAAACAAATGTAGACCATCTGGAGGTCCTCTATAGGTGATCTATACAGTTTAACTAAACTGTATATCTAACTGAACTGAGGACACAATAAGCTGAGGACTAACTAAGAAAGCTATTTAATAGTGTTAATTGTGTAAAAAGTGTAACAGGATCCAGAATTCTCCCGATGTGTTTCCTGACTCCTTCCAAGGGCTCACTGAAAAGAAAAAGAAGTGAGCAGTTGCACTCATGAGGTTAGTGTTTCTGTAAATCTCAATTTGTTGAAATACCTGTTATAATCCAGCTATGCTCTAACACCGGGGTTCAGACAGCTAAATCATCTTTTTTCTAAAGGGCCTGAGGCAGGTAAGTTCTATTGCTTCAATTTCTCTCGACTCCTGAGTAAATCAATAATTTATTCTATTTTATCTTATATAGATATTTACAGTGGGGCAAAAAAGTATTTAGTCAGCCACCAATTGTGCAAGTTCTCCCATTTAAAAAGATGAGAGAGGCCTGTAATTTTTATCATAGGTATACCTCAACTATGAGAGACAGAATGAGAAAAAAAATCCAGGAATGTTGTGGTCACAGCAGTCTGCTGTGTTTTTCCTCCTCCTGGGTTTGCCACTCCCCCTGTCGGTCTCACTTCACACCTGGCCGTCATCTGCAATCATGCTCACCTGGTCGTCATCTCCAATCAACCCTTCATAACCCTTGGATTCCCTGCTGTCGGTGCCAGATCGTACTTCGCTCTACAGTGGTAATGATACGTGCCCGGCTCCAGTTTACCTTGTTACCTTGTTACCTTGTTACCTCGCTACCGAACTCTCGTCTCTTGTTGCCTTTGACCACAACCTAACTCTGTTTCCCTCTGCCTGCAGTTATCCGGATCACGCACTCCAGCTCGCCTGCCTCACCCTCCCCCCGGCTTCCGCGTCCTCTACCTGCTCCTCCACCTCACTCAATAAACCCCCTTGCATCAATTCAACACCGTCTCTTGTCTGCTCTTGGGTTCAGAATCGTTATCATAACAGAACGATCTGGCCAAGATGGACCCAGCGGACATTGACAGCATCCGCGGAGCTCTCGCCGCCCAAGGCACTCAGGTTGCTGAGCACAGCCAAGCCCTCCGGGAAGCTATGGAAGCCTTTAAGAATCTCGCTACCCGAGTCACTCAGATGGGTGCGCAATTGGACTTACTAGCCCCCCTTACCACAGCGCCTCCACCGTCAGCTTCACCTCCGCCGGCCCCCACTCTCCCGACACACCTGCCACGAGCTCGTGAGCCTCTCATTCCTGCGCCTGAGCGCTACGCTGGGGACATGGGTATGTGCAGAGCCTTTTTGATCCAGTGTTCACTAGTTTTCAGTCAGCAGCCCCTCACCTATCCCACTGAAAAGGCTAAGATCGCCTACATTATGGGGTCACTTAAGGGTAACGCATTAGAGTGGGCTTCAGCATTATGGGACAGTGATTCCCCAGTCAACGATAATTTTGAGCTTTTTGTAGCCGAAATGAGGAAGGTTTTTGATCATCCAGTAGAGGGAGGGGACGCCGCCAAGCGGCTTATTTCCCTTCGTCAGAGCTCCCGCAGTGTAGCTGAGTTCTCCGTCGAGTTCCGGACCCATGCAGCCAGGTCGGGCTGGAACGACAGGTCACTATGTGGGCTTTTTCTTTCCGCTCTCAGCGAGTCAATTAAGGATGAGCTGGCTACTAGGGAGGAGTCTAACACTCTCGATGAACTGATCTCCCTTTCCATCCGGCTGGATAATCGTCTACGCGAGCGGCGTAGGGAGAGGACAGGCAGTTCCGTACCCCCGGCACTCGCTGCTTCCTATTCTCCTCACTTCCCGAGAGCTGCTCTCTCTGCCCCCGTGACACATGCAGTCACTGAAGAGGAGCCCATGCAGCTGGGGCGCACTCGTCTTACCCAAGCGGAGCGGCTTCATCGGATCAAGACCGGAGTGTGTCTGTACTGTGCGCTGCCCGGGCATCTCATCTCCACCTGTCCGTCACGACCAAAAGACAGGGCTCGGCAGTGAGACTCGGGGCCCTGCTGAGCCACGCCCCCTCCGTCCCCGTTCCTCACTATGCACGCTCACCGCTGGAGGCCACTCTGCTGTCCCTCGGTCATCCCTTTCCGGTATCGGCCCTTGTGGATTCGGGAGCGGATGAGAACTTCATCGACGCCGGCTTCGCGTCTCAGGTTGGCATTCAGTTGGAACAATTACCCTCTCCATTACAGTTTTTCTCTATTGCTTAAACACATTTTGTGATACTGCCCTCACTTTTCACAAAACTCTAAACACAAAACACTTTTCTAAAGCTACGTACACACAACCTCACAGTCTCTTTTCAAAACCAACCCATCACACCAAAACAGTTGCTCATATGCTCAAAACCAACCCATCACACCAAAACAGTTGCTCATATGCTCAAAACCAACCCATCACACCTAAACAGTGGCTCATATGCTCAAAAGCAAACTTTGACACCACAATACCACTCAAGGCCTGCAAAAATGTAAACACTACTGAGCATCATTAACCACGTTACCCAAAAAATTGAAAACACCATTTTCAGTGTGAGACTTCTTTTTTTACAGTTTCACAACTGCCAGGATGCATTTGAGCAACCCTTATTTATTCTCAAATATGTATTGGGCATTTACTATAGATTTGTGCATTTCATAGGAATAATGAATAATACATAAAATGCAGTAATATCACAACGTAATGCAGAAAATGAGTACTGTAAACTCCATGGAGGATCCATTACACACAATAGATAAAGTACAGTAACAATTGAAAACACAATGTTCAGGGTGCGATCTCTTTTATTAGGCCTACGTTGTACATGTAAATTGACACAGTATGTTGACACTGCAATCATTGGGCGGCATCACGTCGTCGGACTGGGTCGGGCCACAGTACCTCATCCACGTCACAGGCAATATTGTCCATAGCCAAACATCGTGGGAAGAATGCCCTGGCATGCCGCACCCAGCCTTGGAACGCCTCCACAGCCACATCATCACAGGCCAGGTCCATAGCCCTGAGAAGGTTCTCTCTGGTGTACGGTTGGCGGTCATAGACCTTCCACCGCCATGATGAGAAGAACTCTTCTATTGGGTTTAGGAATGGAGAGTAGGGTGGCAGACACACATTAATAAATTGCTGGTTGATGTTAAACCACTCTCTGACCTGGATGCTGCGATGGAAACTAACATTGTCCCAGAAGATGACATATATGGGAAGATCAGCCGGCCCAGGATTCTGCTGGTCGTTCGGGTGGTCATGGTCATGCAAAACTTCTCTGAGCTCTCCTAGGAAGGTGAGGAGACGCTCAGTGTTGTAGGCACCAAGTTCAGCATGCCGGTGGAGAAGCCCTCTAGAACTCATGGCAGCGCAGAGGGTGATGTTTCCTCCACGTTGGCCGGGCACATCAACGATAGCTCTCTGTCCTATGATGTTACGGCCTCTCCTCCTCCTTTTTGTGAGGTTGAAGCCAGCCTCATCCACAAATATAAATTCATGGGGTCTGGCCATGGACTCCAACTCGAAGATCCTCTGTGGAAACAAATAGCGTTTTCAGGTGTTCAGAAAGACAGTCAATACAGCACATTACAGTACGATAGTATAGTATTGTATGTTACATGTAAGTACTGTAGGCCACCGTGTACATAGATTTTACTGTACTTACTTGCACATACTGGTGACGGAGGTGCTTTATTCTGTCAGAGTTGCGCTCAAAGGGTACCCTATAGGCCTGCTTCATGCGTACTCTCTGGCGCTTGAGGACTCTGTCTATGGTTGTCAGGCTAACATCGTCAATGTTCGGAAAGTTCATATTGTCACCAATGATCCTCTCCCGTATCTCCCGTAGTCTCAGCACATTGTTCTCCCGAACCATATCCACAATGACGACCTCTTGGGCTGGTGTGAATCTGGAAGCCCTCCCACCTGCATATGGCAATCTTTCAACTCTAGAGAAACAGTCATTTGGTCAGAAATGGTCCTTGCAGTACACACTTTTACTGTAACCATTATTGCACTTGTCTGTATGTAGGTGCACTCCACTATACTACTGTATACTGTAAACATCTAGTGTAGTGACTAAAAAAATAGTACATACAGTACCTGTTGTGTTCTCTGAAGGCCCGAATAATGGTGGCCACTGAGAATCGGCTTAGGTTTGGTTGGACTCGTTGTCCAGCTTCGGTCATTGTCATGCCGTGGACAATGACGTGGTCAATGACCGTTGCTCTCATTTCATCTGTGATGAAGATGCGTTGTCTTGCTCGCCCTCCTTCTCCTCTCCCTCCTTGGCCTGCTCCTCTACCTCCTTGACCTGCTCCTCTCCCTCCTTGGCCCGCTCCTCTACCTCCTTGACCTGCTCCTCTCCCTCCTTGGCCCGCTCCTCTACCTCCTTGACCTGCTCCTCTCCCTCCTTGGCCCGCTCCTCTACCTCCTTGACCTGCTCCTCTCCCTCCTTGGCCCGCTCCTCTACCTCCTTGACCTGCTCCTCTCCCTCCTTGGCCTGCTCCTCTCCCTCCTCTGACAAAAACTCCTCTCCCTCCTCTGGCACGAACTCCTCTCCCTCCTCTGGCACGAACTCCTCTCCCTCCTCTGGCACGAACTCCTCTTCTTCTTCCTTGATCATCCATTTTTGTTTGGAACCTTCAGCAAACTGACTTATATAGGTGTGGTCACATCATTTGCAATAGGTGTTTTCAATTATGAGTCGTTGTGTTTACTGAATTACACCAGGTGTGTTCATTGTGTTCAGGTTTTGCTGACTGTGTGTGGCATTTTGCATCACATGAGCTTCACAATGCATATTTGAGCAGAGATATATGCTAAATGTGTTTTAGCAAGGCAAAATGTGTTTAGAGTTTTGAGAAAAAGGGGATGGGTTTTGTGAACAGTGTCTACAGGTGAATTGTGTTTTTGGTTGTGGCAAATGGGGGGTAGTTTTACTAAATGTGTTTAGGCAACTGGTCATTTGGTTTAGAGTACTGGGTTTTGTGTCTTAGCAATCGAGAAAAACTGTAAACGCTAATGCCTTTGATGGCCGCCACCTGGCCCTTATTACTCACTGTACTAAGCCCCTTGAGTTAATTGTTTCTGGTAATCACCACGAGATGCTTCAGTTTCACGTCATCCTGTCTCCCCTTATTCCCCTGGTTCTGGGCCACCCCTGGCTCAAGCGGCACAATCCCCAATTTGACTGTTCTTCTGGCAAGGTGGTGAGTTGGAGCACCTTTTGTCACTCCACCTGCTTACAGTCTGCCCTGTTTCCAACAGAGGGAGGTGTCCCCTTGCCCCAGGAAACCCCCGACCTCTCCTTGGTCCCCCCCATCTATCATGACCTGGGAGAGGTGTTTAGTAAGTGTCGTGCACTCACCCTGCCTCCCCATCGCCCCTATGACTGTGCCATTGATCTCCTCCCCGGCGCCCCTTTGCCCAGTAGTCGCCTGTATAACTTGTCCCGTCCTGAGAGGGAGGCCATGGAGAAGTATATTAAGGATTCTCTTTCGGCTGACCTCATGAGACCCTCCTCTTCTCCTGTTGGTGCAGGATTTTTTTTTGTTGCCAAGAAGGACAAGTCTCTTCGTCCATGTATTGATTTCAGGGGACTCAATAACATTACAGTCAAAAACAAGTATGCCTTGCCCCTCATCAGTTCCGCATTTGAGCCGCTGCAGGGTGCTACAGTCTTCTCTAAGTTGGATCTACGCAATGCCTACCACCTGGTGCGTATCCGGGAGGGCGATGAGTGGAAGACTGCTTTTAACACCCCCCTCGGCCACTTTGAGTACCTGGTCATGCCCTTCGGCCTCACTAACGCCCCTGCCGTGTTCCAGAACCTGGTAAACGATGTCCTCCGGGATTTTCTCAACCGCTCAGTTTTTGTCTATTTAGACGACATCCTTATTTTCTCTCGCAACCAGGAGGAACACTTCCAGCATGTCAGGCAAGTTCTTCAGCGGCTGTTGGAGAACAAATTATATGTGAAGGCCGAGAAGTGTGAGTTCAGTGTCACCTCTGTATCCTTCCTTGGGTTCATCATTGAGAGCGGGCAAGTGAGGACCTGTCCCGAGAAGGTCAGTGCAGTGACAGACTGGCCCATTCCCGATTCCCGCAAGAAACTGCAGCAGTTCCTGGGATTTGCCAATTTCTACCGGAGGTTCATCCGTGATTACAGCAGGGTTGCAGCACCTCTCACCCGTCTCACCTCTCCTGCCCGCCCATTTGCCTGGACGCCTGAGGCGGAGACTGCCTTCTCTGGTCTTAAGAGACTTTTCTCGTCTGCCCCCATTCTTATCCAACCTGACCCCTCCAGGCAGTTCATCGTGGAGGTCGATGCGTCTGACACGGGGGTGGGGGCGGTCCTGTCCCAGCGCTCAGCTTCTGATGAGAAGATTCACCCCTGCGCCTTTTTCTCTCGCCGGCTGGTACCTGCTGAACGTAACTATGATGTTGGTAACCGAGAGCTGCTGGCTGTGAAACTGGCATTGGAGGAATGGCGGCACTGGCTTGAGGGGGCAGAACAGCCGTTCGTGGTTTGGACCGACCACAAGAATTTGTCATACATCCAGACAGCTAAGCGCTTGAATTCCCGCCAAGCCCGGTGGTCCCTGTTTTTTGGGCGGTTTAATTTCTCCCTCACCTACCGTCCCGGATCCCGTAACGTCAAACCTGACGCCCTCTCTCGTCAGTTTAACACTATGAACACACCGGCCTCCCCTGACACTATCCTCTCTCCTTCCTGCCTCAAGGTTGCTGCTGTCACCTGGGAGATAGAGTCCCTCATCCGGAAGGCCCAAGTCACCGAACCAGATCCGGGCAACGGCCCTCCTAACCGTTTCTTTGTCCCCAGTTCGGTTCGCTCTCAAGTTCTGGTGTGGGGCCACACATCGCGCTTTGCCTGTCACCCTGGCGTGGGCCGCACCCTGTCCCTCCTGAAGAGGCACTTTTGGTGGCCAGCGATGGACGCTGACACCCGGGCATTCGTGCTTGCCTGCACGGTGTGTGCTCGGGCCAAGTCCTCCCATCAACCTCCTGCTGGTCTGTTACGCCCTCTTCCTGTTCCTGGTCGGCCCTGGTCCCACATTGGCCTTGATTTTGTGACTGGTCTTCCCCCCTCTAAGGGCCACACTGTAATACTCACCGTTGTGGACAGATTTTCGAAGGCGGTTCACTTCATTGCGCTTCCTAAGCTCCCCACTGCCACAGAGACTGCCCAGCTGCTTGTGCAGCATGTCGTTCGCCTCCACGGGATTCCCGCTGACCTCGTCTCCGACCGTGGTCCCCAGTTCGTTTCCCAAGTGTGGAAGGCCTTCTGCCGAGCGCTGGGGGCCTCTGTCAGCCTGTCATCAGGGTACCAGCCGCAGACTAATGGGCAGGCTGAGAGAGCCAATCAGGACCTCGGAACCGCGCTGCGTTGTGTGGCTGCGCGCAACCCCTCGGCTTGGAGTGACCATCTCTCTTGGATCGAGTATGCCCACAATTCCATGTCCTGTGCTGCCACCGGCATGTCCCCGTTCGAATGCTCCCTGGGATACCAGCCACCCTTGTTTCCTGCTCAGGAGGATTACATCTCCGTCCCCTCGGTCCAGCACCATCTCCGCCGTTGTCGCAGGACGTGGAGGGACGCACGCACCGCTCTGCTGCGCTCCGCAGAGCAGAACCGGCGCATTGCTGATCGCCACCGGGCTCCCGCTCCTGCCTATCGGGTGGGTCAACAGGTGTGGTTGTCCTCTAGGGATCTCCCCTTACAAACTGGCTCCAAGAAGTTAACCCCTCGTTTTGTTGGCCCTTTCCCTATTATTTCCGTCATCAATCCCTCAGCGGTCACACTCAAGCTGCCTCCAGCCATGCACGTCCACCCCACCTTCCATGTCTCTCGTTTAAAGCCAGTCTCCACCAGTCCCCTCTCCCCCCCGGACGTTCCCCCCCCACCTCCCCGTTTGATTGACAACCACCCAGCTTACACCGTCCGGCAGTTGCTGGACATTCGTCGTCGGGGCAGGGGGTATCAGTACCTCGTGGATTGGGAGGGTTATGGGCCAGAGGAAAGGAGCTGGGTTTCGCGGGGCCTCATCCTCGGCCCCTCCCTCATCCGGGATTTTCATCTGGCTCACCCAGAGAGGCCTAGGCCGCCTGGAGGCGTCCATTGAGGGGAGGGTACTGTTGTGGTCACAGCAGTCTGCTGTGTTTTTCCTCCTCCTGGGTTTGCCACTCCCCCTGTCGGTCTCACTTCACACCTGGCCGTCATCTGCAATCATGCTCACCTGGTCGTCATCTCCAATCAACTCCCCTTCATAACCCTTGGATTCCCTGCTGTCGGTGCCAGATCGTACTTCGCTCTACAGTGGTAATGATACGTGCCCGGCTCCAGTTTACCTTGTTACCTTGTTACCTTGTTACCTTGTTACCTCGCTACCGAACTCTCGTCTCTTGTTGCCTTTGACCACAACCTAACTCTGTTTCCCTCTGCCTGCAGTTATCCGGATCACGCACTCCAGCTCGCCTGCCTCACCCTCCCCCCGGCTTCCGCGTCCTCTACCTGCTCCTCCACCTCATTCAATAAACCCCCTTGCATCAATTCAACACCGTCTCTTGTCTGCTCTTGGGTTCAGAATCGTTATCACAACAAGGAAATCACATTGTAGGATTTTTAATGAATTAATTGGTAAATTCCTCGGTAAAATAAGTATTTGGTCACCTACAAACAAGCAAGATTTCTGGCTCTCACAGACCTGTAACTTCTTCTTTAAGAGGCTCCTCTGTCCTCCACGCATTACCTGTATTAATGGCACCTTTTTGAACTCGTTATCAGTATAAAAGACACCTGTCCACAACCTCAAACAGTCATACTCCAAACTCCACTATGGCCAAGACCAAAGAGCTGTCAAAGGAGACCAGAGACAAAATTGTAGACCTGCACCAGGCTGGGAAAACTGAATCTGCAATAGGTAAGCAGCTTGGTGTGAAGAAATCAACTGTGGGAGCAATTATTAGAAAATGGAAGACATACAAGACCACTGCTAATCTCCCTCCATCTGGGGCTCCACGCAAGATCTCACCCCGTGGGGTCAAAATGATCACAAGAACGGTGAGCAAAAATCCCAGAACCACACGGGGGGACCTAGTGAATGACCTGCAGAGAGCTGGGACCAAAGTAACAGAGGCTACCATCAGTAACACACTACGCCGCCAGGGACTTCAATCCTGCAGTTCCAGACGTGTCCCCCTGCTTAAGCCAGTACATGTCCAGGCCCGTCGGAAGTTTGCTAGAGGGCATTTGGATGATCCAGAAGAGGATTGGGAGAATGTCATATGGTCAGATGAAACCAAAATAGAACTTTTTGGTAAAAACTCAACTCGTCGTGTTTGGAGGAGAAAGAATGCAGAGTTGCATCCAAAGAACACCATACCTACTGTGAAGCATGGGGGTGGAAACATCATGCTTTGGGGCTGTTTTTCTGCAAAGGGACCAGGACGACTGATCTGTGTAAAGGAAAGAATGAATGGGGCCATGTATCGTGAGATTTTGAGTGAAAACCTCCTTCCATCAGCAAGGGCACTGAAGATGAAGCGTGGCTGGGTCTTTCAGCATGACAATGATCCCAAACATACCGCCAGGGCAACGAAGGAGTGGCTTCGTAAGAAGCATTTCAAGGTCTTGGAGTGGCCTAGCCAGTCTCCAGATCTCAACCCCATAGAAAATCTTTGGAGGGAGTTGAAAGTCCGTGTTGCCCAGCGACAGCCCCAAAACATCACTGCTTTAGAGGAGATCTGCATGGAGGAATGGGCCAAAATACCAGCAACAGTGTGTGAAAACCTTGTGAAGACTTACAGAAAACGTTTGACCTCTGTCATTGCCAACAAAGGGTATATAACAAAGTATTGAGATGAACTTTTGTTATTGACCAAATACTTATTTTCCACAATCATTTGAAAATAAATTCTTTAAAAATCCTACAATGTGATTTCTTTTTTTTTCTCATTCTGTCTCTCATAGTTGAGGTATACCTATGATAAAAATTACAGGCCTCTCTCATCTTTTTAAATGGGAGAACTTGCACAATTGGTGGCTGACTAAATACTTTTTTGCCCCACTGTATATAGTTGGTTGTCTAACCTGCAGGACTTGGGACAAGAGGTGTTGAACATGTCTGTGCTCCATGAAATCCATAACATCAGGGGTTATGGTATAGAGTTTCCTGGTCAGACTTGCTTGGAGGGGACATGCTGTCCCTGTCAGTTTCAGAAGGACATCTTTCAGTGGACAGAAACAGACATCCCTTCTCTCATGTTATGGGTGAAAATTGGCAGTAGGACCACAAGTATGTAAAAGCTCAACTTTGATGTTCTATATCTACATCAATGGACTTTCCTAACCACCAGTGATCATCATACACCACTGCAAGCCAATCTCCTGTCTCAATACTGTTGACAGTTATATCCACTATAGCATCCTCTGGACCTTTCAATGTCTCCTCCATTTCTTCCACCAAATCTTCCATTTCATCTACCGAATCTCCTCCTTCTCCCATCTCGTTTTCCATCAACATGGTCAATGGACGTCTCTTCCTGGCCCTCGCATCAATCGGTTGCTCCTCCAAACAGTCTAATACACAAAAAGTAGCTGGGGAAAAGCATTGGGAATCCAATGGCTCCCTGCAAAAGCATGACAGCTGTCTGTGGCAGATGCTTTTTTGATGTGACCTGGTGTATTTGTCTTGTTGATGGAACCTGTTTCAGGTGTTGTGAAAGAAGTGTGTCATATGTCTCCGAGTTTCCTTCCAAAATATGATACAGTTGAACACCCTTCAAACTGTTCGAGATCTTCTCAAATAAATCTTTTCCATCCACAATATCATTTCCACGCAGAACCCAGGAGTCTGCAGTTCTTTTATACAGTTCCCCCAATGCCGTCGGGGAACCTTTTCCATTGGATGTTGGGAAATAATTCCATGTGGTCCTGGTGAAGCCAAGAGTGGGTGGTACTTCAGAAAGGAGGTAAACATTTTCCTTATTCTTATACTGCTTACTGGGGCCATCTGACCAGAAGTGCACAGTAGTAACTGATGGACATTGAGTCCGTATATCTCGGAGGACAGGGTGTATGTGAGTCCATATTGCTGCAGCATCTTGTCTCTTAGACTCTGAGACTGAGCAAAATGCCACCTTTTCACCCCTGGTGTAATACATTCCAGTATGAAGAGTTAACTGAGGTAAGTTATGGCCAAAATGGCAAGCCTGAATTTCAGAGGCATATTTACACTTCCATGATTCTGAAAAATCAAATGTAAAACAACGGTGCTCTCACTGCATGTTCTAATCAAATCTCTGTATGCTTTTGCCTGATTGTGCACCAGGCACACATGTGTTGTTGTCTCACTTCTTAGTTTGTCCTCATACAGATGAAGTAACTCTGAAAGACTCCCACTGTGCATGTTCAATTTCATGTTGAAGTTGATCCCACTGGCTGTTTGGTCTTGAACTCGCTCCCACTGCCGCCAGTGAACACTGGTTCCACTTATCTCTGGAGCCAGAGCTGTATGCTTGGTTTTGCACCATAAGCAATTGCGAAGAAGGCAGGCCTCATTGCTGGAGTGCAACAAACTAAGTGAAAACTATCCTCCAGTTTGGTTGATTTTAGTACACCCGATGACCTTAGAACCTGAAGCATCAAGTCTGCATTTTTGTGATGACGACACAGACATGTACTTCTGTCAGATGCCTTCAATGCTGTAACATAAAGGGCCGCAGAGCACAGAAGGAAGAGTAACTCAACTTCACGCTCGGGTTCTTCTGGAGATAGTCACTATGAAGGTTCAGCATTGAGTCTGTTAAAATCATCCGTTGATGTTTCATCTTGTTCCTTGTGATGGTGTCGGTCTTATCAGTTGTCATGCGAGATCAGTTTACAATGAACTACTTAACAGTCTGGCTGACACGTTGGAGATATGTTGCCTTCTTCTTTGTTGTCTGTTTTTTGTCATTCATTAACTTGTAGCTAACACCAAACTAAGGCGAACACTATGAAGAAACAGATACTTCTTTAAAACCTTGCCTGATAATGCCAGTTGTGGGTGACCAGATTTTGCAATGGCACGTCTCTGTGCCACAGGAGTCGTTTGATTCATTTTCAGCTCTCAGCAGAGAACATTGTGGAAAAGAAGAGATTTCCTAATGTTAGGGTTCCTAAGTTGGCTTCCTGCTATCATCCTGTCTGTTGCTGTTTGTGGAGAATCTCCTATGAATTTATCACTTTGTTTGTCATTTGATTTGTCAATTTGAGCCTTTTTCTTTATCCGACATTTCTGTTTTTTTTAGCCTGTTTCTGTCTTTTGTCAATTTCCCAATCTTTTCTTTAATGCTTTCATCTCCCTCGAGTGTCGTTTTCTGGTTTTTCTCCTCTCCCTCTCGGCTGCAACAATATGCCTGCTGGTAGTTAGCTCCTCATTCTCCTCTGGACTATCTGGTGGGGTATCTATTTCTTGCACAGCCTAGACCTTCTCTGTGCTTTCCTCCAGTATTTTCTGCAATGAAACTTTTCTCTTGGTCCTACTTTTTTGACAGTTTTCTTTAGGACCCTCTCCTTCCAACTTTCTCTCTCCTTTTCTATATTCTCCCTTCTGCTCTCTGGGTTGCTGTTTATCTTTTCTCTCCTTTTTATCTGCTATTCTCTGTTCCTTTTCCTTTGCTCTTCAACTGATAGTTTTTTGTTTTTGTTTTGCCTACGGTACAGATAAAAACATACATTTTAGCTGCAATTTGGCCTTTTAGATATTTTCAGTCAATTAACATGTAGTAATTAGATCATAATCATGTTATGCAGTTGTTTTGCATTACTTTAGTATTTGGATTATTTGAATTACTTGAGTATTAGAGCGCTTTTCAACTCCGTCCGCTTACATGTCAACACCGTCAGACAAAATATCTGATCTATAGGAGTTGACAAACTACATGTTTTTTCAATCTAATCATGTCTAGTACATGGTAGCCATTTTGATTTTCCTCAGTTGCCAACTGCCACTATAAACTAAACTAAAAAACTAACTTTTATTTCAAAATTCTTCATTGAAATAATCCCTACTTTGGGCAAGACAGTGTTGACTCATAAAAGCTGTGACCACAGGGAATTGACCTTGTTTGCTGAATATTTAAAAATAACTACCTCATTTGCATGGACTTTCATCGTACAGTGCCAGTATTTTATAAATTATTATCAAATAAAATAAACACATACAAAACTAAGTGTGTAAAACACTCACAGATCTTTCATATCCTTTTTAAATGAAATAATTTATTGATTTTTAAGGGAAATTGCAACATTTAGATGGGAGACATGTTTTGTCCCTAATTTCAAGAATCAGTGTGCTACATGGGAATGTCATTTTGTAAGAAACACATATCTGTTTTACGAAACCTAACATTAACTCAATGATAATTGCAACTCAATTTTGTACTAGCACTAGAGACTTGATTTCTCAATTCTTGGTGAGAGAAGAGGAACAGTTGGATTCATTTTTCATTGAATTGCTTTTAATGAATGTTTTTTTTCTAACCTGAAAGGACATAAGAGACCTGCCTATTGCTGTTTATGTAATACCTAATAAAGGCTGTTATAATGAATCCTGTTTGGTTGCTGAATAACCCTTTTTGGATTCCAGTAAAGTATACATTTTGTGGCAGGCAATAGCTAGGTTAACATTTCTCAAATAAGATAAGTGTTCAACAGAGAAAGTAACTAAGTACATATACTCAATTGCTTTCCTTAAGAACATCTTTGAGATAGTTGTTCTTTACTTAGAGTATTTCTTATTTCTCATTTCTAAATTTTGCCACTTCATACTTTTACTCCACTACCATTTGGAAGAACATATTGTACTTTTGGCTCTCCACATTTAGTTTCCAAGATGAATTACTAATTACTTGCAGGTTTATTGTTATTACACAAATTCATCTGACTAATGATTTATAGTATCTCCACTTTTACCAGATAACAAATTTAATGATGTAATTACGTAATAAATAATTCATTATAATCCATTGATATACTTTATTCCAAAGAATGCCCATTCTACCAAACACCTACTTTTACTTTTAGTTCTTTGAGTATATTTTGATTCTAGTATTTTGCTACTTTTTCTTAAGTAACATTTTAAATGCCAGGCATTGTCTTGCACAGAGTATGTCTACAATATGGTGTTATTACTTTTACCTAAGGTGTTTAATGATATTAATTGTTCTTCTACAACATGGGTGTCCAAACTCGCGACCGGGGGCCAAGTGCGGCCCGTTGTCCATTTTGAATCGGCTTTGTATAATGGAATATGGCCAACACCTGAAACTTGTGTTTTCTTATATTGTACTTCTTACATATTTATGTATAGTAATACAGATAACATATTTAATATGTATTAAAATACTCTGTAAAGGAATTAAGAAGAAATATTGATAACATAAGTTTCTTACTTTTCTTTACTTCTTTACGTGTGTGTGTGTGCGTGTGAGTGTGTGTGTGTGTGTGTGTGTGTGTGTGTGTGTGTGTGTGTGTGTGTGTGTGTGTGTGTGTGTGTGTGTGTGTGTGTGTGTGTGTGTGTGTGTGTGTGTGTGCATGTGTGTGTTGTGTGTGTGTGTGAGTATGTATGTATGTATGTATGTATGTATGTATGTATGTATGTATGTGTGTGTGTGTGTGTGTGTGTGTGTGTGTGTGTGTGTGTGTGTGTGTGTGTGTCTATGTATGTATTCATGTGTGTGTTTGTGTATGTATGTATGTATGTATGTATGTATGTTGTAGTGTGTGTGTGTGTGGTGTGTGTGTGTGTGTGTGTGTGTGTGTGTACTGTGTGTGTGTGTGTGTGTGTGTGTGTGTGTGTGTGTGTGTGTGTGTGTGTGTGTGTGTACTGTGTGTGTGTGTGTGTGTGTGTGTGTGTGTGTGTGTGTGTGTGTGTGTGTGTACTGTGTGTGTGTGTGTGTGTGTGTGTGTGTGTGTGAGTGTGTGTGTGTGTGTGTGTGTGTGTGTGTGTGTGTGTGTGTGTGGTGTATGTGTGTATGGATGTATGTACTGTATGTATTCTGGTGTGTGTGTGTGTGTGTGTGTGTGTGTGTGTAGTGTATGTATGGATGTATGTATGTATTCTGGTGTGTCTTGTAAGGTTATGGAACATATGTCTAATCTGACTTTCAATTATTCCTTATCAAAGATTTTGAAAAATATAAATGCTATTTGAAAGAGTTTCATTCCAATGTCTAGTGCTTTTTCAGCAACAGAGATATTACCTCTCTGTTGCTGAAAAAATATTAAGTACAAATTAGAAACATAATTGTAAAGCCCTTTCTATTCTCTTGTGCTGGATTGTGGTATGAGATTAGGTAAACAAAACGTCAGTAAAGCACAAGATTGGACTATTAATGACTCGCTGATAGGGACTGTGGCTAGCGGATGCAAATAGCTAATTACAAATCCCTTTGCAAAAATGTGAAAATGTATTATGATGGATATGAAGATCATTGAAAAATGAAGCAATGACACCTTATAACATTAGATTCCATAGAAAACTAATTATGAAAGTGTACGGGTAGCTCGACTTGTTTCATGAATACCAGTCGCACCATTGCATTGTGAGAATTGTCATGCAGCAATAAGGATTCTCCCTGGACAAATTGCATTTTTTCCAATCCACTCCGTGCTCAGGGTCACTTATTGCATTTCTTTCTTTCTTCTGGTAGAATCAAAGCAAGTCATGTCTCTTTGTTTGGTCCCTCCATAATTTACGCAGACACACAGTCTGTGGTATTTTACTTTTGTGTCTGCCAGTGTGTTCTGCTGCTGTGCTGAGGTGGTTCTTATTAACTGCTCTAATTTCTCATAACCCAGAAAAAGGGTCACACACTAAGATATCAGCATCAAAAACAATAACAAAAGTCATTTTCTCACCCTGTTTGCACCCTCTCATGTACTGATAATACACTCAGGTCAGGGGGCCCTTTATTACTATTGTAGCACTTTTGAAAATAGAAACACAGATTTCTATTTATTATTTTGTGCCATATTACTTGAGAGAGACATTGTATCACGGTGGTCGGAACAACAGCTATCCTGAAATTTGGAGAAGGACACAGAGGATGCAGGGTAAACGATGAAAGACATTTCTCTCATGGGCAACGTACAATCATTGGCTTATTGGAATGGACTGGCTAATGGCGTTAGCTATGAGTCAGATGGACGGCACCTAATGTTCAGACCTTCCCCACGATATATCTGACCCAAATGTTTCCATCTATGGCTTCCAGACTACTTGGGCAACTTTTACATTAAGCACGCTTCCACCAACACTTTTTCCAACATTTCCTTTGAACCACCACATTCTTCTCTTTCTGAGTCTGGAAAACCATGTTTTTTGGTTCTTCCCTCAGGGTCTAATTCAAAAGAGGAAAGAAAAGTAGCCACGGGTCGAAGTACCTTGGGTTAAGCTCAGCTCTGACCATCTGTTCACACTACAGGAGGTTTTTGATCCATTGTATCATAGGGGGGAAAATAATGGAGCCGAAGGGAGGGTTGCTGGCCCTATTGGAGAGAGGTCTAAGATGATGAGAAGGTTGTCTGTGTAGTACCGCTGTCTGCTGGCTTTTAAGGATTCCATTGGCATTGTGTGAAGATGCAATCTCAAGCAAGGAACACAGCCTCTCAACAGACGTGTGGGGAGATGAGAAGTGTTGACTAAATAAGTTGAGAACATATTGTCCCAAAACAAAGCAACATATTACAAAAGACCAAATGTAGATTTAATAATAGAGTGCTGTAATGATGATTTATTTTTGTACGTCGACCTGTAAGCGATGGGATTTCCCCATTGCATTTTGGTGATCTCTGGTAAACACAGTTTTATCATACCAATAACTTTTATTCAGCAGGATAATCTTTACATGTTAAAGTTACTTTGGGATATTTGAAACAATGCAATAACCAGAAGTCAAAAGCTATTGTTAGGCGTTAATCAAACTACATCACTGTAGCATGGCTGCGCATCACCACCAATAAAGGTGGACTTGTGTAAGCGTGAAGCAGTTAGTTGTTTAGTCACTGGTTAACAATCGCTGTTTTTATGACATATTGAAGCTATTGGACATTCACGAGTGGGGTATTAAACATGAACATTTGTTCAGTGTTTTTTAACCATATACATTATTTCAGGTGTCTAACTGATAATACTTTTAAAAAAAAAACACTGACATTGAGGCAAGGTAAACAGAAGCTGTAACATGTTTACTCATTCCCGGGTTCTAACCCTGACCCTTGTTCCTGCATCACTCTACACAGGCCAAACTAAATAAGTGTACCCTAGGTTTAACACATGTTAATTAATTAATTCAAAATGTAATTAATTCACTAAAAGGCAAAAGGAAAGCCTTTTACAAATACTTTTTTGAATGAGTGTTGGTGGGCTTTATTTATTTATACTAGAGAGTTTTTATCAGAGGATATTATAATCTTTGACACGTGTTTTAAAGTCCTGGAACTGAAGTGTTATTCCCTTTATCAGCTGCAATTAACATCAACCGGTATGGCCTTGTATTTATTCAGTTCATTTTCAATACTATTACCTTCACACTTATCACACCACTAGACATATTATTTAACACAATTTGGATTCTGTTTTTGTAATGCACCTTAAAGTATAAGCAGAGAGCGAACAATATGACGCTTAAAAAAAAGCTCTTAGAGAAAAATACACGCAAAAAATGCATGTAATCATTCGAACACAACCTATATTTAAAAAAACAAAACAATGAGAAACACAATAGTGCCAAACTGTTATAAATAAAATGTGTTGTGATTATTTTTAATTATAGCGTAAACAGACAACCCTTATATTTTCATGGAAAGACAGACCTTGGAATAAAAAGAACGCACTGTCAGTGTTTCATCACAAGTGCACAAAATAAGTCAGGGCCTTGTCCATTTTGATTTTCCTCAATATTGTTGAATAATGTCTCACTTGGACATCTCTGAAGGGAAGGTCACTCTGTGGTCAGCAGCTTATTGTCCTTGTGTGAAAGACTTACGCTAGCCAATGACAAAGGAGAAGTCAGAACCAACTTTACCATTGTCATCAGTGATGGGCAAGTTACTTCTAAAATGTAATACAGTACATATTACTTATTGCTGTATTTTTAAAGTATATCTGTCTGTCTGTCTGTCTATCTGTCTGTCTGTCTGTCTGTCTGTCTGTCTGTCTGTCTGTCTGTCTGTCTGTCTGTCTGTCTGTCTGTCTGTCTGTCTGTCTGTCTGTCTGTCTGTCTGTCTGTCTGTCTGTCTGTCTGTCTGTCTGTCTGTCTGTCTGTCTGTCTGTCTGTCTATCTGTCTGTCTATCTATCTATCTATCTATCTCTCTATCCGGCAGTACATGCTGAAAATTAGGAAAGCAGTTAGAAATAAAACTCATGCTCCGTGTAAGTGTTCTGAATAATATGTGATACTGGTAACATGACGTCTCTGTGTGTTATTAATAACATGTCAGTGGAGCCTCTGCACGGCCCTGTAACCTGCTGTATATGAACAAGTCTCTATGGCAACGTTAGCTCACCTTGTCATTGGTGTGTTAACGGGGATTTGGCTGACAAGCTTTCTAAAAGCTGCAGAGGCTGCATATCTTCAACACTCTGCCACGAGTCTCTGAACTTCTCGGGGTTCAGGCAGCATAGCAGTCCGAGAGAGAAAGTTACCTTCTGTTGCTCTGGCCTGCGCGCGCTCATGTGTTTTTCTTTTCTTTTCTTTTCTTTTCTTTTCTCCGAGCCTGCAGCTCTGCATTGTGAGCCTGCAGCTCTGCATTGTGAGCCTGCAGCTCTCAATCGTTAATCTGTTTCTGCAGCCCTTTCAACCAATAGCAAACAGGCTGACTGAGTAACTATTCTACCTGCACAATTATTTCTCTGGTGTCGGAATGTCTCGTGATGTTTCTGAATTCTTAGAAACAAAACACCACATCATTTAGGGTTAAAATGTGTTGTGACTGCGTTACTGAGAATTGTAACGGGTATTATATTACCCAAATTTCAGAAGTAATAGATTATATTACTGCGGTACAGCAAAAAGTAATACATTACTGTAACTCCGTTACTTTTGTAACTCGTTACACCCAACACTGATTATCATTAGCAGTAATACAACAATTACCGTACGTAGCAAATCGCACTCCCAAAGAAGACCATGAGACGATGCTGAAAGCGCTAGAGAAAATCTAGTAAGTTATTTATGAGTTACACATTTGTTGTCAGATTTGTACTTCAAAGGTCAAGAAATAGCCGAATCATGACTCATGACTTTGAAACTCATTCATAAAAGGTTCAAAAAAACCCTGACCCCTCAAAGATCTGGGCATGCATATAAACACTCTTATGATTTAGCAACATAGCTAATCCTATATCATTCCATATATATATAGCCATGTGATATGGCGCCATAATTGCTTGCGAAAGCTTTAAAGGAAAAGTTATTAGTGTTAACAATCATTAACACTTTAAAATGCACTGGCTGCTTACAACAAAATAATACTGGGTTATAAAACATGATGTCTTTAACTACTGCTTAATATGTAAATGATTTACAGAGATTGAGTCAAACTGAAAACATTTAGAAATATAATTTGTAAAATATGAAAACCTCTTCCTTCAGCCTTGTCCCTTTAATTGAAAAATTAGGAACCAATATAATGAAAATGTCAATTACGTTTCACACAGGAACTCTTACTTAGAAGGCCGCTGTACACGTCTTGTGTGAAACCAAAAATCCCCTTTCAAGGTTTCAAGGTTTTATTTGTCATATGCACAGCAGATACAGCGTATATGTTGGCAATGAAAATCTTATGTCGCGTGCTCCTCCAACAACTCCACATACATGGTGCAAATAACATAAATAAAATAGTGCAAAAAGAGAGAAGAATATTTACAATATCAACATCTATGTCTTATTTTTGAAATGAACATCTAACCAAACCATGCTCTTTTACTAAACCTGATCAGCTAGTTTTGTTTTATTGCTTAATTTAAATTTACAAAATGAACTTTCAAACTGCGGCTGTAATCCGGCAGGAACCATGTTTTTCTTGTAAAATATTTGAGAATACAGTTTATTTGTATGGGAACTACCTTTTGTTGTAGACTGGTGTAATGCTTGTATTCACGTCTCGTGCGAACACATTTTTTGTAGAAAGTCTTTGTTTAGTCTCTCAATCACATGACTCAGTCCATTAGGCCACTGCTAAAGTAATGGAATGGAATAGGATTAAGTTCCAATTAATCCAAAGACTAAATCATTTACTAATGATTCATTCCTGCAAGTGCCAGTCGTTGATGAATACAGATCCATTTCTGCCTAAGTGTCGAAAACGGAGAGACACAATGTGGTAAAGTTCAACTAAACTTCTGGTATCGAGCTGATGCTATTTTCCAATCGGCTAGACATATTTTTTGTATTAATGGGATTCTGTTAGAGGCAATAATAAAAAGATATTACAGTATGGATTACTGTCCCACCATTCCTCCATGGGACCTGTGAGCTCAAATCAGAAATGATTTTCTCATACATTATACAACACTATAACTCTGATCTTCCTTCCTATGTACAGTAGGTGTAAAATAATACAATATGATGTATATTTTTGGATTTATATATTGCCGTGGAGCAAAGCAATCTCATCCCGCTGCTGCTTGCCAACAAAGGTATATACTAATGTCATCAGGGCTTATGGAAGCTCATAACTGGACTTTTGAGCCTCATAGGTTTCAAGCAATATAAAGTCATCTTTTTTCCAAATGCAATAAGCAAATTCTCTCCAGTCCTCACACATTTTAATGCGGGAAAGGGCTATTTGCTAAAACAATGTAATTTAAAGTTCAGCATGACAGCGAGGAATATTAAAATGTACAAAAGCTAACCTGCTTTTTTGTCAGCAGAGGTAAATCATTAATAATTTGAACTTTGTGCATACCACCCAGTGACAATTTCAAGTGGTGAACTATGCCGAGGGTATCACTTCCACTTAGTGGGGTGGCACCGCTTTCTTCATATAAGCAGAGATGTTTTACAGCATTTCATCTGAATTCAGCTTTACCGTGGGGAAATCACCATGGTAACACCATGCTGGACACCCAACCATCCCAGAGAAGTTAAGGCACGAGATAAGAGATCAACTTGAGTAAACTGGGAAACCCGGGGTAGAATAACCAAGTTGATAGCTAGCGACACTACAGTTAGATGTTTGTTAAAGTTGGTGTTGCTTTAAAAAGGTAAGCCTACTTTACTAGAGTATTGCGTGCTAATGCAATACTCAATACTTGTTCCTGAAAAAACTGTCCCCCCCACTTTTCAAAACAAAGTGGCACCCATGGTCTCCATAAACACCATGCATGAGCTCTCAGGGTGAAATTAAGAGATGGCAGCCAGGAAAATTAAGTTTGATTGATGATTAATAGATGCAGGCAAAACTGATCTCCTGAGGTGCACATCACCACGAAGACTTATCCCAGCTGTTTGACTGACAGCATGGGCCTCCATTAGCACACGAGATAAACACATGCAGCAACACCCTCACTTCCTGCTAACGAAGCATGTTCTGTATTTTAGGTGAGTATCTTTTAAAGCCTTCCATATATTCATTGCATTTTAAAGCAAATTAAAATGATCCTCGCTTATCTTCGTTGCTTTGTCACCTGTTCTATCCCCCCTCATTATGACGGCTTCAGCTGGGGCCTGCCTTTAATGGGATTATCCCACATTGTTCACCATAGGGGATGAGTAGGTTGCTCGGAATCATCTTCCGCATTGGCTTCTGTTGATGATGGATTGCTGTAAAAAAGGAGACTCGATCTTCCTACATAATGTTCCTTTACACAGTCTTACATTTATTTACATCATCTGCACTAAACACAAGGCCTGAAGCTCCTTTGTACTGCATGCCTTTATTTTTGATGTTCCCTACCATATAAGTCGATTTCTTTACTGAGTGATAAATCAATATCCTGATGTGTTTCCATTTAAATTAGCTTTTGATGCAAAATTGGGAACTTCTTTTTATTTAATGTGTCTCCTTTGAGCCCATTAACTTAATGGAAGTGATGAATTAACCATGTGAGCCATTATACTCTGGAGATTTCAATCCCTCCAAAAAGTTTTTACCGGTCTGTATTCAAGACTTTATTTGTTGGAGCCTATCATGAGTTCTGACTTTAATTTGAAATTTAGGGTTTGTGATTTTAATAGCCCATTAAATGTTTTAGGTGACATTTATTCCACTATGACCTTTACTTATCTGTCTCCTGCCAGAAGGACCTTAGACATCCCTGCAAGAAATTCCGCAGAACACGTTTATTAACAGAATCATCCCTCTGTATTTTGTTCCTTGATGTAGTATGAACAGAAGCTAGGGGTAGCACCTGGAAGAAGACATATATTTGTCAACTTTGCATATCGCTGCCATGTTATCAGCTTTAATTTAACGTTAAATATGTTATTGTTATGTTACATGTGTTTTCATGTTGTATTATATATGGTTTTGTTGTTACTAATCATTAGGACTAAAGGATTACTGATTAATACTATACTATACTATACTGGGATGTAAGATTTTCATGCCACATATACGTTGTATCTGCTGTGCATATGACAAATAAAACCTTTGAATCTTGAATTATTATTATTATTAAAACAACACATATATTTTCCTCCTTTTCTTGGATTTAATACATATAAGGGCCTATTTCTTTGTTTTGTTTTATTTATACTTTATGTAAAAATATATGTTTTTAAATGTGAGCCGAGTGCGGATAAATGTGGAGAAACTCCAAGTCACACATCAAGTAAGAAGTTTATACATGTATATAAAAATAGAAGGAAATTCTGGAAAGCAAATCTGGCAAACCTTGACACTGACAAAACATAATCAAAGCCAGTCATTTAATGTGTCATCAAACCCCTGCAGCCATTCTCTCCAAACTATGGAGCCTTTCCTTTATAATATAAAGTTAGCCTGGGGTTAGAGTTAACCCTAACCCTTCACGAACCCTAGGGTTAACGTTATCCTAACACTGCATCTTATCTTGTCAAATAATCTAAATATCCTGCAGCCATCATCTAAAGAGAGTTTTTTCAATCTCTAAAGGCCCCGGGGTGCTGTTTGTATTCTCATCACAAAGGGTTGGACCTTGTCTTTGTGGAAAGTGGCACCACTGTCTCCATATAGGTTATTTGGTATTCCGGTGGTCATGCATGCAGCTCGAGCTTGTCCACAACTTCTTGTCATGGGCGGCAATGAAGTAGGTTTTAATGCCAGGGGATAGAACAAGCAGTGACAGAATCTCCCAGATGACTTTTTATGGAGTCTTCCTGAAAAACAAAGTCAATAAGAGTTGGGACGCGGAGCCACGATATTGATTATGTGTCTCTGACTATGAGGCGGAACGGAGGGGGTGGTGATCTTGCAAAAGTGAAGCGTGGTCAGAGAGAGAGTGAGAGATGAGGAAACAAACAGGAGGGAGGATGTTTTGATGCTTTTGGAATTCACAAACATCAGGTGCTTGAGGGGGAAGCAACGCTGCTGTTTTCAATGCCGGTTGTGGGAGAGTTTGAGCTGGAGGAGGAAGCGGTTGCTACAAACAATGTACAGAAAGTCCAAAAGACTGCATTCTAACAATATTGTGGATGCAATGTATCCAATCATTGCATCCTTGAGTATAGCTTCACAGTTATTGCATTTATAAAATGTTGAAAACAAAGGCCGGCTGTTGAAATCAAGGATTTAGCCTTAATCGTGAATTCATACATCTCATGTTTTGTTTACTGGCCTCCAAGAGACATCCATTCAAGTTGGTATGGTCGTTTTATGTGCTTTGGCTAGGGCTCCCACACATTTTACGTATTATGCCAGTGGACACAGTGGAAACATATTGGCCTTTTGTCTTAGTCACAGCCTTTGGTAACTTCTTATACCAGTGCAACAACGCAGACCATTTTTATAATTCAGTGCTGCACTGTGTGGTTTGCTTGCTGTCAATCAACTGACAACAGCAAAAAGGAATGTATGTGTCACTGAGAAAATAATCCTTCACAACATGTCACCTCACAGACTTTATGCCCATGTGTGGCTCCGTAAGCCGGTGCAGCAGGTAATTAAGTTTTGACACGGTCAAATTGTTATCCTAAAAGGCGATGAAATGAGTGGATGTCAAGCGCAATGACATTTAACATGAGGTGCGAAGTATTTGCAAAGTACACTTAGGAAGAAGTAAATGGTCGCTAAATGAGACTCAAATCTGATTTTGAAATGCCGGATACACAGTCACTGTCTCAGTTACATTTTTTATTTAAATTCAGATGACAGCTGAACCCGTTGTCTTTCCGCTGTGAAAATATTCCACAGTTAGATTGGTTGCTTGAGAGGTCAGGCACTGATATCATGACTCAGAGAAAATCATACCACAGTGTGTGATGTGCAAGAAGCCCCAGCGTGGCTCCAATCCAGCGGGAGTCTTGAGGCTCTATTTAAAAAGCACACATCCTCTCCTGCTTGGAAATCTGAAGGGAGAGAAAAGGAGCTTCTACTGCCCATGGCGTATGAAATAGGAATCAGGTAAGATACAAAAGGTGAGCTGGAGGGAAAGGAGGTTGACGTGGGGGCGGGATGAACCTTTTCCCCCGCCAATCCCCCACATGATTAATCTGCCGCTGTTACCCACCAAGGACACGTGGCTCAGTGTGACTTAATAAGTGTGAAACGTCTCAATCTGAAAGACAAAGCAAATATGAAAGAAGAATCGTGGATGTTAGCCAAATGCTCAAGAAATAAACAATATGTAAAATGTGTGTTGTGGTTCTTTCAGGAAGAGCAGCTGTTTCGGTTTTGTACTACACCTTCCAAATCTGAGTTTGTATCAGAAGGCTCAGACATTTGATGCATTTAAACAAATAATAATGACGAAATTACAAAAAATCTTTAGTGTTCCATCCCTGCATTCTATGAGGATCAGATATCAATCCAAGACTTTTGATTGAGTTCATGTTGTTCAACTTGTACTCCCTGTAGAACCTTAAACCTTTTCTGAATATGGCTTTGTACTGCATTCATATGGGCTTGGAATGATCTGAAAATACATCCGGCTACAGATATAAATCTGTTATTTAAACACTTAATTAAATTACAACACATATTGTTTTTTGTAGGATCCATGTTGTTTCCACATGATGACTCCTAAACACAATGACAGCAGGACTAGGAGTGGATGTTAGGATGTATGAGCACATCACTTTAGAAATAACCATGCCGTTATTTATGACTACAATTCCAAGGACTATCTCTTATTTTGTAAAAGTCATTCATAATGAACACAATAATGATCTAACATATCATTGCTCAAGTGTTGAGTCTTTTTTTTTTATGCTTGGCATTAATAACCTGGCATATCAGAAATATAAAATCAAACTGGTTCCATCTCAAAACAAGGCATACTTTCTGTCTTTGCACTGGTAATTATTTACTTGTCAAATAATCACTCGGCACAGGGCCGGCACTGGGCATAGGCAGTATAGGCAAATGCTAAGGGCGCGTCCATCCATGGGGGGCGGCGTAAATTTGGGAGAATAAAAGTAAAACATTTTTTTAGACTGTTAACGATGTTTGAAACTACGCCTACATTGCGCACAGCGGCACCCGTGATGGTAGACATCAATTTTCTTTGATTTTAGACAGAGGGTCTTCTTTACTAGTTTCTGGCTCTAAATTTTGCCAACTAAAATACAAATTGTTCTCGTCAAGTTCATATCCTCTCGATCTTATTAGTTGCTGCATATTTGATAATGAGCTAAGACAAGGGCTTTTTATGTTTCAAAAGGGCCTCCATATAGATGATGTGTTGTACAGCTTGTTAAGTATTATAGGTACAACAAGGGAAGATGTTGGGAGATGGTTTTTGATTCACCCGTTTTTCATGTTTAGCTTAACCTACATTCATGGATGAGCAAGAAAGAGATTAACATTAGTTTGTCTTTAGATTAGATTCATCAGTAGGAATTCTCTTGTTGAAAACATCCCACATTGCTCTCCTCATAAATAAGAACTATTAACTATAAATAAAATCCATTTGAATACATTTAATTATGATCAAGATTGTACTTTCTTGTATATCCCACAATTCGCACAGTAGTGTGTGCTTACAAGTGATTTCTTAACCAAATAGCCAGCAACGGACTAAGCCAAAGTTCACTCACTGTCTTTTAAATCCATTGCCTGTTAGCGCTTTGTATTTGTCATTTTCAGACCTCTTCCAAGGCTTAGTTGAAGATTGGATTTTCTTCAACCATCCCAAATATATGCTAATTTGGCATTGATTTTCTTTAACAGTCTTCAGATGAACGTCTGGATTGACCTTTTGGTAAAGGAATTAGCTAGGCCACATCATTAGGTTCCAAGCACCGAAAAAGTCAGGGGCGAAGATTCAATGAAATCCCTCAAGTTATTCGGGTCTGAGCAGCGACTACATCAGGAGCAAAGGACCCTATTGAAACTGTAGGAATTATTATTTTTCTAGAATGAATCAGGATTTTGAGTGTCTGAATATGCATTAAAACTGGATCAAACTTATCACCAAATTCAACCCTGGTGAATGTATGTCAAATTAAGGACTTGCACATGGGTGAAGGAAATGGCTGAACATAGAAAGCAGCCCCTGACGTGAACAAGACAATGGCGCAGGATGTCAATTCCAGTGCAACACTCTTTACACAAGACACAATCCTGTTCTTCCAGTGTCCTACGATGACAACAATGCATTTAAGTACCTCTGACGTGCGTGGATGTGTGAGGACCCGTTCATTGCTGCCAGCCAGTCTTTTTTGGGCATGTCTGGAAATAGCATACACTTGGAGCAACCCAAGAAACTAAATTATTGCTACAGTGTGCCAAAATAAAACTTTCCTCTACAATTGTCCCAGTTCTTCCACACACTGCTGACATTTTACTTAAGAGCATTATGCTTGGGCAAGATTATAAAATCCAAATGTGACCTGCTCTTTTCAGTAAGAATAAAAGCTGAATCAGTTTTCTGAAGTAATACCCAACATTTTATGTGTCACTGAAAACTGGTGGAAGGGAAAGTTGCTTTGTAGAACATAAAGACACCACAAGTACATACACACACCAAGCTGTACTGTAGACTGCTGGGGGATAACATTGCACTATAAAGGCACTTGATGTCTCACAGCCCCCTGTGGTTTCTGCCTTGCAGTTTTCCCAGCATGCACCATTAATACTCGGTAGCAGTGGACCAGTGTCTGGTGGTTCCTGAAGAGAATAAAGACAGATGTGCAATGCCATTAGCGCTGTCAATCAATAATATAATATTAGACTTAGAGAGAAAAAAATCATGAACAGCTACTCTCAAGAGTTCATGTGAAGTTAATGAAATACAAAGGGGATACACGATTTGTTGCGTATTTTCAAACTTTTTGTAATATTGCAATTTTTTTATTTGGTACATTGTACAAATACACAATTTATGACTGTTGCCACAGGTTTGATTCAGGTTAAGGCACAACGCTACTCTGTTTAGTTGAGGAAAACATTGGTGACATTGAAACCAATGTTGGTAGGAAGTTTTATAAATCTGCACTGCCACGAAAAATTACGCTTTCGTGAAATTTCTCCTGGCCGACTCATTGGAAACTATTGTCAGGTAAATTTAAACAGGAACCTTTGCCATATGAGCAAAAGTCCATATGTAATGCGCACGTTCTGTTGTTCCCATTGGCATAGAGCTGTTGAACATTAACTTTAACAAAGGATACGGATAACATATCGCCCACGGCAGTTTTGTCATTGTATGTATAGCCTATATTTGTATTACGCTATCATCATTCAACATGTAGAATGAACGTGTAATCTATAGAGTCGATTTACATAGATAATTCACAACCATGAACCTAATCTGGATCTTAAACCTGCCAATTGCCAACAATTGTTACTACATATAAAATATGTTTTCGTTTTTAGATCGCGTGTTTCAAAGGCATCTGCGTCTTGTGTACATAACACAGCGCAATATGAATACTGTCATTTCCAACAGTGAAGCGTTATATGTGCTTACGAACACTTTAAACAAACTCTACACACGGTCGCCAGCGTTTGTAGATTTTGTTCGTAACTCCAAACTTTTCGTAGCTACTAAAAAGTTGATGAATGCGAAACCGAAATAATTGATCCGAACGGATCACGGATCAATGATGATCCGTTGCACCACTACTAGCTACTCACTAAACCACACAGATGTGTATTTGTTCATTACGTGTTCGTTTTCATCCCTCTCAGATCTGACCACAATGACATAGCCGCCAGTAATATCAGGTAACAGGACGGATGCTGTGGAGATCAGCCTTCACAAACGCATTCTGTTCGCATTGAACGAGGTGACTTAGAACTGGTCTAGCTAGGCTAACTTTTAACACAATTCACTGAGGTTAGCTAGCAACCTAACAAGCTGATAAGCTTAAGCATGTTAATACACTTTATTTGGCTAAAATAATTTTACTTCAGCAACGTTAAAATGATACAGCATACAATGTTTTTGCCAGATTAGCTGCTACTAGACTTACCTCAAAACCAAAACCACTCGCTGACGACTGAGCACTCCACTTCAAGAGGGACCGATGGGTAAAAAAGCGCGCGCTGTGGTTTATCTTGCTTATGATTGGTCGGTGGTCGTGGAACGCGAGTCATTTGAACAAAGATTTTATTTACTGTGAAGATAGCAAACTTGTTTCTTGCTCATTATACAGTCCGTTATACAGTCTATGGTTGCTCGGTCAGTCGTCGGTCAGCCCCCCCCCCCCCCCCTAAAAAAAAAACTCTTCGGATCTACACGATTCACGTCAATGACATATTTTGAGTTGAAAACGGCGAATTTCGCCGAAAGGTGACTAGTTTGCAGGTATGGAAGGTGGCGCGATTTGAGATGGAGGGCAGGAAGTAAAAATGGAGAATACGTCTATGGAGGAAACCGTTGCAGAGAGTCCGTATTGTACGGATTTAGATCCAGTTTCAAGACAAAGATACAAGCAATTAATTAACAAATCTGTTGGACCTGACCCATATCTCATGAAGATGAGTGAGTTTTCGACAGAACCTAAAGATTTGCCGACAATCGAGGCTGTTGATATCACAAAGTATCTGGTCCTTCAGACATCCTACTACACCAAACTGCTGATGACAGTCTATAAAAGTCTGGAGGCATATCACTTTTTTGTCAGCGGGTGGGTCCACAGCCTCGGTACCAAACGGCTCCACGATGATTATCGTTTGGTCTTTGCCAGGGTGAGTGTTTGTTGGAAGACATCCGCCATGACGTCTGTCAGTTCGTGCGTGGCAACAGGACATTTATGGAGACAGGGACAGTGTTGGATGAAGGGAGGAGGGGATAACCAAGAACATCTGAGGAAAACACCCATTGTGTAAGACAAGCAGCCAGCGGACAACCCACAATCAGAGGGCATCAGTGGGAATGGGACATTAAATGATCAAGGTCAATTATTGTACTAAGATGTGTAACCAGCATTATTATAATTATTACAAATGTGATCGTCAGAAAATCTATGCAAACCTCGAATTCGGTTTTCAAGCATGTACGCATACAATCGCAGTAGTACGGATCGTTCTCTCTCATCCATCCGTACTACTGCGATTGTACGCGTACGCGCTTTTTGACCTTGATCATTTAATGTCCTATTCCCACTGATGCCCTCTGATTGTGGGTTGTCAGCTGGCTGCTTCGGTTCGGAGCTCTCGGCTGTCTGCTTCAGATCCGGGCTCATATCCGGGCTCTCAGCAGTCTGTTGGAGATCTAACATAGCCTCAGCACATTCCGACTGTGTCTGTTGGTGTTCCTATAGCTTCATCCTCTGCTGTCGTTGAAGAGATGCCTCAGATTTGGACTTAGTTTTTTGGTAACCGAGTTTGACCGTCGTAGCCCAGTCTACCGACTCAACGTCACTCAAAGCGCTAGGGCAGCCTAAAAAGTCCCAATGAAGTCCCTATTAGACTACCGGCAACTTAATAATCATTACTAAGTAACAGAGCATTTGACGACAACCAAATGCTATATAAACACAGCCACAAAAACCAAGTAAACTAGCTAACATACCTCTGACGAAGTGGTCGCTGCAGACAAGGCATTAGCAGACTCTGCTCTTCCCGACCGCAGACGTAGGTTTAAAATCCACTTTTTACGGCGTAGTTCTGAGAGCTTTTCACATTTCTCACCTTTGGCAACGACAATCTTTGGTACTCTATAAAACACCTTTTCCCTTTCCTCGGTTAGAACAATTGGAGCCGCCGTAAACTACACAAAACATTAGCATTTTTTCGGACGGCAGATCCTCAGAAGCTACTTCACTTCCTGCCCTCCATCTGAATTTCGCGCTCTCGCGATGCAGCAGTGTGACGTCACGTGAAACCAACCTATTCCACACTACACAACTTGCATCCAATGCCTACATTTAGTTGCTATTAAAATATACTGCAGAATGAATTCTGAAACATTGACATATTGAAAGGGTAATACAGTATGTATGTATGTGTATGTATGTATGTATGTATGTATGCATGTATGTATGTATGTATGTATGTATGTATGTATGTATGTATGTATGTATGTATGTATGTATGTATGTATGTATGTATGTATGTATGTATGTATAATAAACAGAAATGAGAGAACATGGGATGGTTCGGAACAATCCCATATTGATAATCTTCTGTGCACCCCCCCCCCCCCCTCATAACTAATATGTTTGTTACGTAATCTAAAGAGGACATAATGCTCATTTGCAGGTTAATATTTGGATTGTCACCCCTACAGTGAAACGTTTACATGCTTTAATGTTCAAAGTGATTTATTTTTCTCATACTGCTATAGCACATCTTTTCACCCTCTGTCTGAAACCAGCGCCCAGTATGCTCTGATTGGGCTGCTGGACAGCTCTGATGTGATTTGGTCAACTGCTTAAAGATGTCCCGCCCCTAGTCTTTCATGTACAATGAGTTGGAGTGCTAGCCAATAGAAGTGTGAGCGTTACATAGTGGTGTCATCTTGTTACGGAAGTAAAAAAGGAGGCCAATAGAGGCCACTTTTTCTTCTATGCCACTTTTTTTGTAACAATGTTAATATCCCCACTGTGGGAATAGAAAACTGACTCTGACTCAGACGCAGAACTTTGACATGCACTAAAAACACATTACATAATAGGGCCCTGTTAAGATGTGGGCCCTGATGTCAAAATAACACCCAATCCAATCATTTATATTGTTCAAAGCTCCAGTTACTGAGAGAGCTATTAATTCATTCATCAGGTGGTTTTGGAACCATTACAATATATTAGATAAAAACTAGAGATAGATAAAAATAAAGCTTTGTTCATCAATTTATTTCATCCACAAGTTCAGAATGAGCTGGCTGAGACCCTGGTGTTGATTAACTTATTTATTCCGTTATACATAATTATAGGGCAGGAAAGATGTTGATTCATTTGTTTCCATTCTACAACATGTAAATGAGGTACTGCAAAATATATGATGTCAAGGATGTTTCAATATATTCTGTCCAGCATGCTTGAAAAAACTCCAGCTGTGACCCTGAACTCTAATTAAGCAGCTATAGAAAATGAATGAATAATCAAGTCACAGGGCCAGTTGAAGTGCAATTATGTGGCCTTGTCGTCAATAATGGCACCTCGGATATGCAGTAAACTTTCCATAGTGACTTTGAATTTCAACAGGAAGCTGTGATTTCAACTTTTTAGTTACCGGTATGTATATATATATATTTATATATATATATATATATATTCACATATGTTTCCATGGCTGTATATATATCTCCTCTGCCAATGCAAAACTGCTTTTTTTGCTGTTGACTCTTGTGGTGTTGTTTGGTGGATTGGATGATTGAAGTCTGATGAAACAAGACATATTAGCAACAATTTATTTATTAACAACTTATTTATTTAACAACCAGCCTGAGTAGCGTGTGGAAGAACCATACACAGCCACAACAGGCAGGCCATTCCATCCTCTCCACTCCTACTCTATCGTGCAGCAATCAGCAAAGCGTTCTCTGTGTCTTCTCCACACTGTGACCCTGCGATCCAAGTTTCGTCGGCAGAATCTGGACTCATCGCTGAACATAATGTTCCTCCACATGTTGAGGTTCCATTGCAAATGGGCCTGACAGTGAAGGGCAGTCAAGGCAGGCCTGCATGAGAAGGAGAGGCTGTTGTGGCTGTGTATGGTTCTTCCACACGCTACTCTGCTGGTTGTTAAATAAATAAGTTGTTAATAAATATATTGTTGCCAATACGTCTTATTTCATCAGACTTCAATCATCCAATCCACCAAACAACACCAAAAGAGTCAACAGCTAAAAAAGCAGTTTTGCATTGGCGCAGGAGATTTGTCACAGTTTTCATGGGCGCAACCCACATACTCAGCTCTGCTGCTCCTCCCACAAATGCATGTTCCTCACAAATGTGGCACCATTTGAAAATAAGCATTGTTACATCAAAGAAGTAATCTAGCAAACACACATTTCCTTACTTTTTGTGTTAAGTAAAGTTATACCATGTTCCTTCAACTTATCTTTGTGTTTGGTCAGCAGGTTTCACAGGAAGTCTGGGGGGATTTCAGACATGACTGGGGGTATTTTTGCAACACAAGGTAGCTTTATTCTGATTCCTACTTTTATGTCAGGAAGACACTTTCCAACCCCTGCCACTGTCTAAAAGGATAAGTAGATCTTAGTATTGCTGGCGGTAGTGGGATTCAATTTACTTTAGTGCTGTACTATATTTATGAGGTACATAGACTTTACTAAAGTATTTCTTTCTGTGTGACTTGAGACTTTTACTATACTGCATTTAAAATGTAAATATTGTACTTTTTAGGTCACAACATTAATTTTACAGCTGTACATTACTTTAAGTACACCTGAAACAATTCATGGGATGACAATGTTGCAATACAATTAAGTATCGAAACCTAACGAAAACATTTCCCAGTTTGGGATGAATACAGCATTTCTGATTATGATTCTATCACTCTTGATCACAGTTAAATGATTTAACTTGAGTGCGACACGCTCGATTAACCCATGAGACCTCCTAAAGGCCTCAAAAGCTACATTTGAAGGGGGTCTCAAATTTGGTCAAAAAAGACAAAAACAAAAAAAAAACATTTATTCACAAATATGTTTACCAAGAGGAGCCAGTCAGTCCTTTGCATGTATGGAAATTAGCCATGTGCGCCAAACAGAAGAAAGACGTAATGTTGAGAGGTCATACTAAAAATGGGTAGCAAGCGAAAGCTTAACCAGAGTGTGTCACTCACACACTTTGGGTTCACATCCTAAAAGGTGACACTCAGAGATGAAGTGGCACCGAAAGATGTTGCTGGTGCAACTAGCACAGTGGGCCCGCTCGCTACCAGAACAGAGGATCCTCTCCCACCCAGTGACTCCCCAGAAGAACAACGTGAAGTTGAGGCCGAGTGCTCCGGAGACGCAGCAGGTGCTGAGGTAACGTTAGCACTAGCTGCTACTGCTTCTAGCACAAGTGACTTGCCGGCTGGTTGGTCAACTTGGACAACGAAGCAGGTGGGCGAAGGGAAAGACCGCAACCCTTGGCTTGACATTTAGGCAGGAACATTGGGGTGTTTAGTGTGTAGAAAAAGCCGGACCGGGTTTACACCTCGCAGAAAAATGGATCAACGGTGATGTTACTAGCTCTGAAGCAGAGGCTACGAAAGATGATATACAGACACAGGGACAGCCAGGCCCACTCAAGGTCAGTGGAAATAGCCAAGATGAAAGAGAAAGACTACCTCCTGAACACTTTCATTGTATGGAGAAAATTTATATCGGTATTGCGCAACAATCGGGAGATGGACCCCCCCGAATATTGAGGGGTATTTCGCACACTGATCTGAATACTAGGGTAGGAGTACCCATTAAGCCCATGCACCCTTTAAGCCCACTTTTAACTTTGATGTCAATTTACAAAAAAAGGAAAACATATATTTTGTCATCAATTATTTCATCCAATCAAATGGTTTGTTACTTCTATCACATTTTTTATTGCACACCAATCACATTTTCCATTGTTGAGTTAGCCCCGCCCAAATGTATATAGGTTCGGGACCCCTGACAAGAAGACAGCCAAAAACTTTGGTGTTTTGGGACCTGTCAGAAATTATCAAATTTCATCAATTTTCAGCCACATCTTTGGTAAGTACATTAATATTATGTCAAATAAGAGGTAAATGTGCTAATTTTGATATACAGATATATAGTATTTTGCCGAATTATACCATTTCCCTTCAAATGGAAAGATGAGTTTTATGAGCTTGCAAACATAGCTAATCTCATGCTAATACCCCCTGCCGTGTTAAAGCTACACTGCCACAAGAACTTAAGTTGTCAGCTACAAATATTAAGCGTTTTGTTATTCCTTTAACATTGATATTTAGATAAATACATCATAGATTGTTCTGTGGAGTTGATTAATTTCATAAATTAGCTTCTTTTACAGATGGGCTTAAATGGTACATCACATGAAAGTGCATGCAAACTACAGCGAGCACATGCTAATATTTAATGATAAAAACTTAATATTTCTGAATTTGTGCACAGCAGTAACTGCTGTAATGTTTGATTCAAACTATATTTAAGCTCCACGCATGTTTTTGTAAACATATCTTACATTTTGAAAAGAAAGCTTTGTCTTTTTTCAGCGCTCATCATGGCGGAACCATTTAAGCCCACCTCATGTATTTCAATAGAGAATTTCCTCTAGTACCAGTTAAATGCAGTTTTCTGTTCAAAATTGTTTAAAATAAACAGTGCAATGTGTGACTTTAAATTACTGATCTACTTTACTATATAGATACGCATAGATAGATAGATAGATGGAGATAGAGAGACAGACAGAGAGATATAGCCTATAGATAGATAGATAGAATGTAAACTAACTTGGTGTGATTATGATTATAGATGTCTTTGTTTTCAGCAAGGAAATGTCAAAGAGAAAAAACTACAGCACATGTCCAAAGATGGTAGAGGCATGTCGCCTTTACCATGACGGAGCAATAAGGATAATAAGGCCCATTCTACCTGAGCAACCACATTGAGGTGGAGACTGCATACAAACAAAAAATTAAACTACCTCTCGCACTGGTTGCTGGGGGGTTGATACTGGATAGAAAATGGCAGCTAATATCCATTTTGTTTCTTAAAAATGCTTTTTAGGGACAATTTTGTAAAAGATATGTTTTATTCCCTGGAAATGTGCTTGAGAAAATATCACCATTTGGTATGCTATATGCTCCATTTCTGGGTTGATTAGGCATGTACACCTCAGGGATATCGTCGCTGTCCGATGAAAACCTCGTAGGCCTATGTCCATTTTTGCCGATTTTGAGATTTTACGATGGATACAATGTCCAGGTTCATTTCCGTATACAGTATGCGTCATGTACCTAAGTGACCAATGAAAAGTTGTGAAATCATGTCATCTGATTTTCAAGTATATCCATTTGGTGTCAAAGCTGTCAATCACGCCGCGTATCTCCCGCTCTGTGGAGCCATCTCAGCTGTCTCGTGTCATCTCATTAGCGTCTCTGGAAGCGCATCATCGGGTAGCTGAATAACACTTTGAAGGTAAGGTATTTCGTTTTTTTGTCAACTGTACTCAAGTTTAATCTAGTTGCAATATATTCACAACTGTTATTTACCGGTAGGCCTAAATTATCTAGATTAAGTAATTGTCATCTAATATTTTTATTGTGAACCTGGCTGACGAACGTAAGATAATAACTAAGCTCTCCACAGGCTAGCCTAGTGCAAACAAACTCGGTGACATTGATACGATTCAAACAATCATGTTTTTTTCTGAGTCAAAATGATCCAATTGTAGCCTATAATATAACTGTCGTGATTGTCACTAGAAAATGCCTCACTACCGTCTAGAATGGTAATTGTCATCCAATATTTTTTATTGTGAACCTGGCTGACGACGAACGTAAATGTAGTAGGCTAGGCTAAACTCTCCAGAGGCTAGCCTACTTCTCCACAGATTAGCTTGCTTGCTGCTTGCTAGTTGGTAAATAAACTCAGTGACATTGATACGATTCAAACAAATATGTTTTTTCCAGAGTTTAAGTGATGAAATTATAGACTGTAATGTTACTATCGTGATTGTCACTAGAACATGCCTCACTCGTACCGCTTGGTAGAGGCTGAGCATTTCCAACACTATACCCAACTTGCTACGATTTCATTTGCGGAGATGTTAACGCACGGATTTCCGAAGTGAAGCTATGTTGACAGGGCATAGCGCTATATTTTTTCTGATATGGTTTTCTCCCTTCCTTCAGGATGTCTTTCTCTGTTAAGGAGCTGTGTGAAATGGTCAATGTCAGCTATGATAGGGTACTTGAGGGGAACGTGAGGGTCAGCAATGAGGAGGAAGGTCTGTAGGAAACTAGAATTGAGTCAGCCAGACAGGAAAGTCTACACTGTAGGCTATTCATTACTCTAAATGGTTTCCCTCTGTCATTCTTAGATTCAGTTGAAAGTGACGGTGGAGATACAGCTGCCAATGAGGGTAAGTACTTTAGGCTTACATTATTTTTTCTCCCAGTAGCAGCTACCTACTATTCTGCAACCCAAAGCCTATTGATGTGTTGCACATTAAGATGAAAGCCTGCCACACTTGTTGTTCTGATTCCCTTGATCAAGGAAGGAATCCAAATACTAACTCATCAAGTTGTATGTAGCTAAATTAAAAATGATTACTCATAGAGAATTCAAAATGAATAGTTACTGTACGTTTGCTGGTCAAAGCTAATGATGCAAGCTCAGTTCTGAATTATTCAAGCATTGTAGTGTGCTGAATGTATTTTATTGTTGTTAGATTCTCTGGAAAGTGATAATGACAATCTCACTGAAAGTGACAGTGAGGGTAAGTATCTTATTATTCTCATTCTCAGATTAGGCTAAACTACAGCCTCCACCTCACATTGGTTTGACAGACTAAAGCCCATTACTAATTACAAATCTAGTGTATTTAATCAATTATGAGTCAAAATGAATGCAATCTTATATCAGAATGATGTCATAAGTGCATTTGTTGTACTAAATGTGTTCCTCTATATTGCTCTAAGACTCACTTGAACACGATCCTGAAAATGACCCGGATTACACACCTGTCAATGAAGGTGAGTAACTTATTGTCAATTTGTTTTTTTACATTTCTGTAAGCTACTAATGGGCTCAGCCACATGCACACACACACACGCACACACACACACACACACACACACACACACACACACACACACACACACACACACACACACACACACACACACACACACACACCACAGCAAATGCCAAACTTTAATGCATGCCTACACACTGACACACATACTGTACTTCCACATGCTAAGAAACCATGTAAGAGAAATGTGAATTTGTGAAACATGTTTTCTTTTGTTTTTCTTTTAATCATATGAAGATGCTGTTGCTGTTGACCGGGGAAGGTCAAGGAAGAGGGCCAACCCAGACGCTTGGAAGGGTAACATCCAGAAAAGGAGAAGAATGAGGGGCCAATCATATCTTGGACGGAAAAAAAATGAATTCATCAACAAAGAAGAACGAAAAATGGAGGGGCGGTGCCTGGCTGAGTCCTGCCAGAAATCCAGCAAACTACACTGCACCAAAATCGATGAAGGGAAGAGGGAAGAAATATTCAAGTATTTTTGGGGGAAATTGGACTGGAAAGAAAAGAAAATCTACGTGAAGTCACTGGCGGAGGTTAGTGATGTCAAGCGGCGCCGGACAGAAGCGGTTCAGTCTCGGAGGTCAGCATCTCTCTGTTGTTTTTTATGTGTTGATGGTAGAAGGCTCAGAGTTTGTCAGCGGATGTTCCTGTCAACCCTTGGCATCAAGCAGTGGAGTTTTTTAAAATGGGTTGGAAGAAGAGAGGAAAGTCCTGAGAAGACGGCAAGAGTGAGGGTGAGGACAGAGGAGCGGGACTTCCTAAAGTCCTTTCTTCTTGATCTGCCGAAAGTACCATCGCACTACTGTAGGTCCTCCTCTTCCAAGATGTACCTGGAGCCGTTTCAGGTCAATTAATCATCTCCACTCACAATATAAGCAAACGTGCAGCCAACGGCATCCAGCCTCTGTCAAGACAAGTGTTCAGTAACACCTTTAAAGAATTAAATCTGTCATTGTTCCATCCAAAGAAAGATCAATGTGACACTTGCTGTGCCTTCAAAGCCGGTAACATCGAGGCTGCTGTGTGGGAGGAACACTGCGTTAAGAAGGACGAGGCACGAGCAGAAAAGGAAAGCGACAAACAACTTGCAAATAACACCACCTTGGTTGCATGCATGGATCTGCAGGGCCTTCTCCTCTGCCCAAAGCTTCAAGCGTCTGCCCTCTACTTCAAAATGAAGCTCGGTGTCCATAATTTCACCATCTACAATATGGCATCACATGAAGCGACAAATTACCTTTGGCATGAGGGTGAGGGGGGGGTCTCTGCCAATGAGTTTGCCTCCTGCATTGTGGACTATCTTGAAACACACCCCACTTACACTGAATTCATTCTTTGGAGTGATGGGTGTGGTTATCAAAACCGAAACCTGGTCCTGAGCAATGCCCTCTTAAAGTTTGCCACTGAAAGAAAAAAGCAAGTGACGCAGAAGTACCTTCAAAGAGGCCACACACAGATGGAATGTGACTCGGTGCACAGTGTGATTGAAAGAAAATTGAGGAACCGAGATGTACATGTTCCAGCTGAGTATGCTGCAGTCATTCGGGGAGCTCGTTCAAGTCCAAAACCATACGAGCTGAAGTATGTTGATTACAGCTTTTTCCAAGACTTCAGCAAAGTGAACATCTGCAAGTCAATTCGACCTGGTAGCAAAGTTGGCGATCCTACGGTGCATGACCTCCGAGCAGTCAGGTTTGTACATACTACTTATTCATACATGAAACATTAGCCATATCATATTAAAATATTTTGTTTTAAAAATCTAAACTTGCTTTTGGTTCCCTCCTTTCTCTGTTCCCCAACACCCCTCTTTTCTTTCATCTCTCTATTAGATACAATGTGGATGGCAGTATGGAGTTCAAATTACTCCACTCCGACAACTGGCAACCCTTCACATCCCCATCCCTGAGGAAGACGTGTGTCAGCGTGGCCCCACTCTATACATCCCCCCAGAAAATTAAAGCACTGAAGTTCAAGCACCTTCAAGAACTGAAACATGTCTTACCGAAGGACTTTCATCCATTTTACGATGCACTTGACCATGAATGATGGTCAGCTCAACAAACAATTAACATACACACCACTATTGAACGTTATTTATGTATTTATTTATTTATTGATAAAAGCAAGTGTGGTTTTTCTGACTACCTAGATAAATGTGTTATTGATTAAAGAAATGTCAATAAATAGAACAAGTTATTGTTTATGTGCATGTTTTAATCAAATTTAAATTTAATTAAAGATATGTTTTATTCCCTGGAAATGTGCTTGAGAAAATATCACCATTTGGTATGCTATATGCTCCATTTCTGGGTTGATTAGGCATGTACACCTCAGGGATATGTTTATTACTGCATGCACCAAGACTTCTCTAATGTTCAACTTCTGACAGTAAAACAAATCAGTGATGTTTTCAGATAATATACTTCCAAACTACAGTGTACACAGTATGGCCCAACACTGAGAGGAAATAGAAGAAATCAGAGCACTAATTACCCACATGTGTTGGCTGTATAGATGCCTGCTGTAGCTAAACGCTGTAGGTTAATGATGCAAACAACAGCACTAAACATCAGCCATATGGAGCTGTAGTGTGTGTGTTAATTTCCTTATGTCTTTATTTCTTTGCCACACCGAGATAAACTGTTATTGCATTGCAGAAGATGTTTCATTAGTGGTTGTTTTGTTGAATACAGATTTGGATCAATAGTTCTTGTTTGAGTTTTGGTTATTACCTCTCAGTGCTGTTTGCCTTAAGGCTGCACCTTTCGTCAACATTTTAACTTCAGTTTTAAATATACCCTAATGTGTCTGATTTGAAGATAGGCCAACAGAACAATTGCAGCATCTCTTTTAGATACAATTGTTTTGATTATTCAGGCTGGATGAACTGCCAAACAGAAAGATTGTTATGTCTTCTTTTTACACGTTTTAAAGAGGATTTTTCCTCATCCCCCAAAGTAAACAAACTGTGGTGTAGAACATACAAAAAAGACAAAAGATCAACACTTTTTAAATAAATACTACGCTCTGCTTTTGGTCACTTTTCCATTGAACAATTATTTTTGTATAAATTACCTTAAAGTGTGTTTGTGAAGTTTATTAATACTATTTGTATTAATATTGGTAATTGTAGCAATATTATGAGCAACTCCACATTATAACACATTATTTAATGGTTTAATGTTGTTCTCTATAAGAACTTATACATCTCTGTGAAAAAACGTTTTGCTTATGCATTCAATGTATCACATTGTGACTCCATTTGGACCAGCTTCAATCAATTATACTTATGATATATCTATGAAATAGAAAACATAAGTAAAGAAAAATGACAAGGGAATATATAAACAATAGTACACAATACAAATATGTCCCATGACACCTGAGCAAAAAACAACCACACTGGGGCTAATTCATTGTACTGATCATTGTCTTCTTCAGGGTATGAATGAAAACATCTGAAAAAGCTGAATGGTTTCTGGTCTCCATCCAATTTCCAAACTAGAAAGGCAAACAAAATAAATATAACCAGAGGACGAGTGGTCACCTGGCAGACAGACCTGACAATATATAATTTGGTTAATACAATTTTTGAATTGAGCTTATTTCCTGGACCATTTACCACTTGAATGGGTGCCATAAAATATTCATAATGCATGTTGTTGAGAAGGAAAATCTCTCGCTTCAATTACAGAGGACATTTTTATGCATGAGATTTGCAAACAAGTTAATCACATATACCTGCTACAGCTGGATGAGGTGATTCAGTCCCATTCATCACGCCAACCAGCTGGATGACACAGAGGCTGATGGCGTCGCGTTACAGACGAGATAAATATTTCAAGGTTACACACACTTCCTCCGCTCTATTTAGTGATTGACATTTACACAATATTGTAAAAAAACAGTGTGCTGAGGGGAGCTGCTGATATGCGTCATGCTGTGCTTCAGATGTCATGCTGAGCTTCATTATACTGGCCTCTATGTTGTTTGACGTACGGTTCAGAAGTGAATCAACGCAATACTTCCCTTTGAAATCAAACCTTGGATAGTAGTATTTATTTTGCATGTTTAAAGTTTGAATGATGTTGATTTTGTATTGAGGAGGCATCAGGCAAATATTTATTGAAAACCAGTTATACCATCTAAGTGTAATCCAATACCAACATGACAGATGTAGTGGTTAGACGTTAAAACTCCCCCCTTCACAACCATGCTTGGTATTTGATGGAATCCCCCCGCACACAATAAATAATGCGAGCATCCCCACAGCCCAACACAGGATCATATTAATTGATTCTGCTTGAGGCCTGCAGTTAATAAATTAAATTATTTGAACCCAATGTTTTTAGACCTAATTAACCTTTATCGGATTAGTCTATTCATTATCATTGTTTTGGCTGGTTCATCTTCTTATGGGTGTTATGTCCTTGAATCCAACACAATACATTTCCTGTTGGTTTCTTAAACTCCGGGCTCTTGGTCCAGTTGTTTACCATCCGGTTGCGAACAGCTGTTGGATGCTGGGCCAGAAGTGTACAGGGTATTCTATTTTCTGTTGTTGATGAAAATGGCTGCCTGCTGTGGCTGAAACTCTAATCTTGTTGCGGCAATACAAGCATTTGAATTTAATTCAACTCAATCCAATTGTCACACATTGTTGAACAATTGTTTCCCTCTGCTTCTGTCAGACACTACTGGTATCCTGCTGATTTAAGCTGCTGAATGTCTTCTTGCATTACCTCTAACAATCTGTTACAATAGGAAACGTGGGAAATTAAGGACGCATTATGCTGGTTCACAGTCACTCGAAAAGTGTAATCCATTCGCTTTTTACTTTTCCAGACTGCATAGCAATTATAGGTTCTTTTTCTTTATCTTCTTGTGGGAACATTCAGTAACCTAATATTTTTAAGCTTACCTTTAATCAGATTTATCAGCTGTCAAGTGTATGATGTATTTGCCAGCTGGCAGTAGTACAACTGCTATATGGACACGATTAAAACCTTGGAAACAAAGGGACTTTAATTCTTTGGAATGTGTGTTTGTTGATAAGAACATTTGAAAGGGAGATTCAAGTTTTAGTTGTATGGAGATAAAAGCATCCCAAGTTGCTAGTTCAGAGAGAGATACCATCAGTAGACAGAAGGGATTTCAGTGCCAAATCTCTCATCCAATAAGGTTGAACAAAGGGTAAAAAAAAGAAATTGCAGTTGTCCTTTAGCTTCAACATACTTTTAGTAGGTGAGAAGATGAAGCTGATGAAAGAACAATCAATTGAGGTGGAGAGGTGTTGGTGCAACACAAGCCGCAAGATGATTGTGAATGTGCCAAGTGAACATCTCCCTGCAGGAAAAGGGATCTGGAGGTGCGTCACTGGAGAGCAAAAGTCTTTCCGTCATATGTGAACAAATGTGTATCTACACTTTGATGAATATAGGTGCACTGTTACAACAGCAAGAGGTTTATTATTGTCTTGTTTTTGGTCTAGATACCAGCATCAAAAAAGGAATATAATTTATAAAGTAGGGAAGCCCGCCTGTTAGGGCCTAAGGCTTTACTGTACATACAAGACGTGTGATTAATTGATCTGATGCATTGTTGTATATAAACGCGTTCACAGGACAGCAATGTTTTTGATATTTTGAGTGCTCCACCTGATAATGCTTCTGTACATTAACTTAACATATCTCATCGTACAACGCTAGGTCTTAACTGCGTCTCTCTCTGCCCTTTGCCTCTAGTTTATCTGTCTTCTCTGTCTAATTTAGGCAAAAAGACCAACAATGACAAGACACAGCTGCAGGGGGCAAGGAAAAACACAAGGCCATCAGGTTAACAGATTCAGGTAATACAACAGGTGGGACAACACAGAGGACTGACACATTGAGCTGAAAAAAATGCTGAATACTTAATAGAACTGAATGGAACTGTTAAATTGTATGATGATTCTCAATGGAGTTCTACTGCTAACACACATTGATTTGATCCTTTGGCAATAGCTTTAGGTAAAGTTTTGAAGGCTTTACTACATGATGCTAGTTGTACTTTTAGTGAAGCCAATTATAAAAATATTTCTTAACAAAATTCCTGCAATAACTCCAAATATTCCAGTGTCATTTATGCAAAATACCAGACGTGAATACATCAGGTGTGGAATTACGTGAAAAAAGGTTTGACGCCATTATGAAGAAATACCATACATGACAGTTAATGTAATAATGTGGTGATGTGATTGCATTTGATAGCTGTCCAGAGAAGCATTTAATTGCACTCTGACACGTTATTACACTATCCAGCGGATGCCACTTAATTCCTTGTTACAGAGTGGAAGGAAGAATGACAGCGGATGAGATACTTATTAAGACTGAGTGATGGTATACCTGCTATGAGACATCACTAAATAAACTCTGGCAGACTCACATTTCAACTTTTCTCCAGCCAGACAACTTTGTCTGAGAAATAAACAAAACCTCACACACAGTCAGCCGTTCCCTCAGGCATTATTAATCATGTGGTTATTAATATAGGATTCTGGGAATATAAAATCCCCATGAAAGTGGTGATGCAGAAACAGATGATAGATAAGGTTTTCTTTGTAATTGACACCCAGTTTTGTTGTGAATATGAGAGTCCCACTTTCTGCAAACTTTTTTGTCATGACCTCGAATATGGTGTGGTTTCCCTCTATAGAAAGAGAAAACACATGGCTGTGGCCTGTACTCTGGCATAAAAGATGATCAATGGATGCACTGCGGGGCTGTGAGTGTGAAAATGCTGCACAAAAGAAATTGCTGAAAAAAGTACTTCAGACAACCTAAAAGGGGTTGTTGCCCTGCAAAACAACATTTGGTTGAGTTTTTTTTATTAAAACAGCGACACTGAAGGTCAGAGATAAGAGATGAGTAAAATGATGAACGTCCCTGGTAGGCAGCCCAGTCAAACAAATGATGATCCTGTTCTTTCACTATATGCATCAAACATCTTTGCTTACAGAGACATTTTTAGCTTGGTTTGATCAGACAGAATATCATACCAGTGATGGCTGATGCTGTTGTTACATGTGCACAGACACATGTTTTACATTCGATAATTTTGTTTAACTTGGACTAAATTGACATTTGTTCAGCTGTGCTAACAGCAGGGGTCAGGGGCTAGGGTACCACAACCTCTCAGCCAAGATTTTTCCTGATGCATGAGGCAATCGGGATTATAACTGTTAAGCCCCCTATCCTAATGGACTCATGTGTAGGGAGAAAGAGTAAAGGGGAAAACACTATAGAACATTTGAAATTGTGAAAAAAGGTGTTCAAATCGTGATCAGTGTTCATTGAATCCTGGGTGTAGCATAATAAAGAAAGGTGTTCTCACGAATCCCTTCGCAAAGCTCAAACTTAAAGTTGTATTAGTTGTACAACATACATAACTAATATAAAAGAAGCTTCAAGGCACACAGCTTATCACAAAGTGTGGTAGACATTGTCCCCAACCTCTACAAAAAATCATGTTCTTGCAACTCCACAGGGTTGGACGTACCAACGTACCCGACATTGTTGATGGATTCAAAGATGTCTCCTGTTGTGGAGCAGATGTTATGAAGCCCGTATAGGCACTGATGACTAAGGGGATAAGGGTCTGGTCAAACAATCCCCACAGGTTCCTTAACAAAGGCTTGCTTTTCTAAAGGGTTGGACGATGGCTGAGGGTCTTTTAATGAAGGGATAACCTATAACACAATAACAATAAATATACTTCAGAGTGGGAAACCAATACTTAATGAATCTCTCAGAATGGATGGATATTGATGTTTAAACAACTTAAATTACCCTCACTTGAGGGCTGAAACAGCGTCTCTGTGATACTGCTCCATTATGGTATCTTGGAAGGAGCCAGGGTACCCACAAAGGTGTTGATGATGGCCCTTTCCATGAAATACTGCCTAGGATGGAAAGAGCTTTCTGCCAAGGAAATACTGGTCCTTGGGTCTTTTTGGAAGTCTTTATACAGACAAGGCAGTCATCAATGGCATTCAAATACCTGAAGAACAGTAGTCGTGCAATTGTTTTGCAAACCTCATTCGGTGCTCCAGCGGTGGGCAGTGGGATTCCTCCCTGGCAAAGGGATTCAATTTTCACCGCTCTAGTGAGCACCAATCTACATATTGTAGGCATCATTCTGACATCAAACTGTACGATTAGTTTTGTGGCAACCATTAGACTGGGATCAACAAACGCACAAAGCAAGGACGGCATATCAAAATTTAGCATTGCAGTGAGTTTTCAGGGTCCAAAACCAACTACACAATAAAGGAAACTTTGACTTTTTAAATAGTTTTGCCGGGGAAATCTATATATGGCATTTGCAAACACAACTGCCTTTAGAAACCTCTTCATATCATGGAAGAGATTAAATATGTTGTCTACCTACCACTTCGAATCCAACCTCATTTTCTATGCTGATTAACCAGTAGTAGTTGCACGGACCTTGAATTTGATGCTATAAGTTTTCTTCCAGTAAAGTTCTAACATTATAGGGCTGTGACGATTCAGGGAAGGACACATCGTTACTAAAAGCACCCTATTTAAAAGCTAACATGGGTGTCTGCGTCATCGTCTTCAAAGGTAAGCGTTTCTTCCTGTCCAGGCTAAAACACAACACAACAGCTTGACAAACACTATGTTAAAATGGTTGTAAAACACCTGAGAAGTGCTGTAAGTATAAATAGCAGAGGTTTCTTTTCCCATTGAAAAAGGTATTAGTATGGATGTAGCAAAAGTTTGTGTTTATGTCTTCGTCATATTACCTGTCAGCCTTTGGCAGGTGCATATCACTGTCTTATCCTGCAACACTTGGCCCTTGTGGAGTTTATATTTACTCTGTGCTGCCGTAAGCACCTTTCCTGACACATTATATAAATTAGGGCCTTATTATGGGCTCTGGCCAGAAGCTGCATGTACCGGTGATTTGTAATAAGGACAGCGATCAGGTGAGTCAGCAGCGACTGGCCTGATTACAGCAGCTGGACCTTAGGAGGCAGACCCTTGGCTGATCCCCGGTAAACAAAGACAGCAGGATGGGAAACACACTGCATTAGCTTTGTATCGTGTTTTTGAACAGTAAGGTAACATTTGACCAAATAAGGATTAGGGTTTTGGTTAGGTAAGTAATCAAAGGAGTGTAAGATGTTTTGAAAAGAAAAAACACAGAACAGCCAGTTTGGTTCATAGGAATAGATCATTATTTTATATTCTTTTGTAGCAAAATGTTTTCACACAGAAACATGTTTTTTTCTTGTTTTTGTTCCTATCTCTGGTGAGAGTCATGACTATGTCAAGTCAAGTACACACTTAAATTGTATTGTAAGTTAGCAGAGTGGAAGAGGATGTTACATGATGTCACAGGTAGAGAAAGCAGGTTAAAGGGTCAGTTTACCAAAAATAAAATAAACATCTTTACAGGTTTCCATTCGTTTAAACATGTCTGTCTCATTTTCTCAAGTTTTGAGATATCAATCTTCTCAAAAGTATACTCTTTGCAGGATTCACTCAACATAAACTTAAGTTCCTGTGATTTTTTCAAAGAATAACATTTCTCCTATTTGTGTCAATCTGTGTCAGGGAACAAAAATATTTCAAACGGATCAATTCATTGATGTTTCTGGTGTTTTAAGATAAATTAAAGAAATAATGCTAGACTTATACAATGACATTAGAGCAAATACAACAAATAGTGCGATATGCTGGCAAAGAGTTTATACACCCATATGTATTAATTAGATAGCTACTCTTGTATAAGTGTTATGGTTACAACTCTGAAAACGGTATACAATGTTATATTGCACAACTGTGTTATGGTGGAGGTAGACATTTCATATCGGGATAATAAATCCTTGGCAAACAAACCAAGAAGATTTGAATTTATCTTTTACATTTGAGCACACCCTTTCAATCAGCCAGTAGTTTACATGTGACATCATTTAAAATCCTATTTCAGTGAGTCAACTAACAATGACCAAGTTGGTACACCACAGCAAAGCACCTTCTCACTGTTGGATTCACATGAAAATAAAAGTACTACTGCACAATTCCCCCCCCTTTACATTCTCACCCAGTTTTTGTACAAAAAGAAATGCCAATATACAGAACAGTACACCTAGGATGAAAACAATAAAAAATGATGACCACCCGACATGTTTTAAATGCAGCAGAAACCCACAATATATCGAGAAAGGCATCAAAATGTGTAGGGATGTCTTGGCAGTAATCCCAACAGCCACTAATTCAAAGAATCTTACTGCAATGTACAGCTCGAATGAAAGACGATAAAAGATGAACGGTTCTTTTAATGAATCAATTCACAGAATAGAAAAACCAACTATGGTTTTGTACCACGCAATCTTGTGAAATATATTTCAAGCAAGTTTCCAGCTGTTTGGCCCTTTTTAAAAAGTTATCTTTCTCCAATATTCTACACTTAACATCCTCCCTTGAGCAGCATAATGACCTTTATCAAACTGATCAAAGTAAATTTGGACTCATTCCGCCGTTTAACCTGTCTAAATTAATAATTGGCATACTCCCTTGTTTGTGTCAAAGAGTATTAGAGCTGAATACATCCTACTGTGAGGATAAGCAAATTATTGTGTGGCCTTGATGGATTTCAAAGACTATTCCCATCTGGCGACTCTAATATGTGCTTTTAGCGTCTGCGACAGTATCCTGAGGCTAACACTGCTTACATCAATGTCCTTTGAGCCTACAAGTAAAACTTTCATCAGCATTAGCCATTCAAAGCTTTCAAAAATACATTTTGGAAATGAACCTGAGCTGGAAACAAAGTCATGTTCACTGTCAGTAACAATTCTTTGAAGCATTTGCAAAAAATTGTTGAGCTGTTTGTGATCCTCTTGTGCATTTGGACTTTCGTTGTATTTCCATTTGCTTTCGTATTCCAATAACCACATATGATCCATAACCTGAGGTAGACATACAGGCTGGGTTATACTGGCTAATTTTGCCTCACTGTTTCAAATATCTAAGGCCTAAAAACCTTACTGTAACAGAGGTTTCATTTTTCTAATTTGTGGAAATTCGTCATTTTGAGTGATGTGAAGGGATAGCTTCTGTGTATGTCTATAATCTCATCAAAAGAGCTGTGCCTGCTAATGAATTACCTCAAATAATAAATAGTAAAAATGGTAGAAAAACTAAGATGAAAATAAAAATGACTTTGTTTTAATGTTGTATTCACTCCTCCAGTTTTTCTAGCTACTGTACTGTTTGTACAGCAGTCCCAGTTACTGTTGTAGTCCCATTTCATGCTGAGGGTCCATCCAGACATTGTGATGCACATTCAGTTCAGCACCACCCAGATAAATCCTCTTGGCATTCAGTTTTTTTGATAAAGACGTAGTAAATCCACTCAGAATTTCTCATCCTTCTTTTCCCTCTTTCTCTCGCAGGCATGTTCATATGCCTTGTGGTTGGGAACTTATTACCACTGCACAATCCAAGATTCGGTGTTGTATTGACATGGGAACAGTATTGAAATACAGTTATACACTTTCAGAGATTTGAGATCATGGCCAGTAATCTATGGTCTTTTCTCACATAATTTAGACAGTATTCACATCGATGAACTTCATGCAATACCCAAAGGCATATTCCCATTTGCAACATCCTGCCAAAACACTCCTTTTAGCTCCTGATATAGATGTATTGGCCATAGATCTCATAGTAAGACCCTCTCAAACTGTGCTTTCCATCACCCACTCAGTGCTTTCAAAAGTGGGTTTCTCCTCCTCACTGTCATCGTACTGCAGCAGCATGCCGTTAACAGACAGACTGCGCTTAGTCCAGATGTTACTGATTCTGCGAGGGTGGCTGCCGCGACATTGTGCGGCCCCCACGTGACCCATGTCAAAGGAGTGGCTCCTCTTGGGCTTACCCTCTTGGGGCATCCCTAATAGACGTCCCAGCATGGTGGTTGACTCGGCCCTACCAAGCAGGGGTTGTTTATCAGACGGGGGTACCATTGCCACCGTGATCATAGCATTGGAAGAGGTAGTGGGGCCAGAAGCCCGCTGGTCCCTTGCAACCCCTCGCAGCTCCAGTGAGGTGAAGGCCCCTAAAAGGTGGTCCAGGTTTGGCCGTGCTTTGGTGCCATGCCTTCTGAACTTGCTGCTGGGCAAGGTGCTGCATTCGCTGCTCTGCATGCTGTAGCGGTCGCCAGCCCCCCTTCCTATTTTGCTGTCTAATGAGTTAGAAGAGGATGAAGATGAAGATAGGCTGCTCTGGAGGGATCCACACTTGAACTCTACCATTTCCTCACGCATGACTACCACTGTGGATTTGACCTGCGGCTGGGCACCGCTGAACCGGTTCAACCCCCCGTTGGTCTGCGAGTATGTGTTGCTCACAGCGGGTAATTTATCGGTCTGGATACCACTTGTCACCTTGTACCGCACCATGAGGATGATGATGAACACCAGCAGCGTGGCCACGATGATGCCGCCGATGACTAGGATCATGGTGCCACCGAGGAAGCCACTGTGGAGTGACTGGCACTGCGGGTAGTCTTCTGTGGTTATGAATTGGACACAGCCGACGATATTGGTGGCAGTTAGGGTTGTGGCGGTGTCATCCCAGATGGCCAAGACACACAAGTCATACTGCATCCCTGGGACAAGATTTGTGACTATGAAGGCTCTGTTGGTTGTGGGAATCATCCTGACAAGACACAAAAATATACAACATGAAAAATACAGACCGCATGCTGTGGATGTGCAAGGATAGAAGACTTTAAAGTTGAATAAAACACTGGCATGGTTCGTTATACTAGAGCAGATCAAAGGAATTGCCTACATGAAGCATGCTAAGTAGCTATTTATATGCACAGAGTAATTCAGAAAGATGACTTCATTGATCCCAGTGTATCCCATTTAACATGCATGAGGCAAAAGCAATGAGATAAGTATTCGATGGCCACTTTTTGAACAATGTTTTGGCTCAATGTAAATTATTGTATGTTCCATTTAACAAGCATTCATTTGTTTCGACTCAATCTGTTACAATTCCAGATGTTTAAATATTACTGATTACTAAGCCTCGCTGCTTTTGACTGAAATGAAAGTCAATCTCCAGTAGATTAATTATCTTAATTGTATTGCCACTCAATGCTATGCTGCATGAAACACTGAATTGTGTAGACAGCCAATGATAGAATCCTTTATCCAACAAATTAATCTTACTACACAGACTGCAGTGACATACACATATATCAAATCCCCATAACAGTTATATAACAGTTTCTTGAGATAGTTTTAGCAACTTAACCCATTAACATAATTCATTACTCTTGGAACTACGTACAAGTGCCAACTTTCAATGCCACAGGAGGAAACTTGTGGAGGTTAGTTGTTGGATTGGTCTGATTTTGTCATGAAAACAACTTAAAGGTAGCATTTTCTTTTTAATTATCATTAACGTTTATCCTACAATTTGTGGCAATGCCAATACTAGAACTGCGATTGGGCAGAAATATGAAGGAAGTTGAAATAGGACACTTAACATCTGTTCTCTGAGATCATTGCTCTGTATGAACAAATATGAACTGTGTTTCAAAGTCCACCACTTTGTGATGAAGCTCTATTTCATAAATTAAAAGCAAGAATATAAGAACAGTTATTTTGGGGAATATACTCAGACAGCTTATGGGCTGATCAAAAGTCCTACGTTGTCATGGTAACAGATGAAATACAGCAATACCGTACATATCCAAACCTTAAGCTTTAATGTTTTATAATGCATGCAATGTAAAGTATTATATAACAACAGCAACTACAACTGATATCTATTGTACACTGTGAGTGACCAGCAGGTACAATGAGTTAAAAGTCATTACACAATGCTTTACTATATTAGTGTTCTTACTATAATTCTACAGTTCTATAGTATAGCCTTGCGTTTTATAGAGAGTGTTACAAGAAAGGGAAATAAGTTGCCAATTTCATTGAATACATGTTTGAACGTTTAGCATAGCATGTAATGTACAGTGATAATACTGGTATTGAAACTTGACAGAAAGAGCCTAAGCAAAAATAATGCCATGGCAAATTAGGTAAAACAACATTTACTAAAGTATTGTATTTAAGGACATTTTTAAGGTACTTGTACCTTACTTATAGTATTTCCGTTTTGTGCTACCTCTTTACTTTTGTTTACTACTTTTTAATTTTAATTCACTAATGAATTATGACACTATTATAATACCTGGGAGTATAAAAAGTAATTAAAGGTAGTTTCACCTTTTCTAGCGGCACAATTTATGTGTTTTTCATTAATGGGTCATTCATTAGAATCAAGTGATATAATTTATATAATGTTCCAAAACATGGCCATTCTACATAATGAGTGCTTTTAGTTTTGGTATATTTTGATGCTAATTCATTTGTACTTTTACTTAAATAACATTTTGAATGCCAGACTTTTATGTTAAGAAAGCATTTTTACAATGTGGTACTATTCCTTTTACTTCTACTCCTTCCATCACTGAACAATGCTAAGATCAAAATGTTTTGCATAATATAAATTTCACTTGATGTGGGGTATCAGTGGAGCGGATTTTGAGCTTGGGTATATCTGAAGGAAGATTTTGGAAAACAATGTTATAAATAGCCTACTACTTAAACTACAAAACATGGATTACCAATCAAAGGCTGTGACACACTCTGAGTAGACAATGGCCCTTGTAGACTCTTCACCCTATGTGCATGTGTATCTAAAAATAGATTCCTCAGTCATCCATAGATTGTTAGCTTGCAATTGCCTTACAGTACATGTATCCCTATCTTTGATCCATCTGAATCGCACAAAGCCCAGATACCAGAGGGGCTTCAGTCTATTATTCATCCATAATTGTATTTTTCCATAACTCGGAAGAAGCTGCGTTGGCTCACGTTTGAGAGAACTTGTGCAATATTTCTCCTCCCCCATGTGGCTCTGATTGATTTTTAATCATGCCATTGCTTGAGTGCGGTCAGTACCCTGGGAAACTGTGTCAGCCAACAAGAGGAGCACTGTAGGTGTGCGTGCGTAGGCAATTAAGTCATACTGATGTTAATTCAAAGACAGTAGTTGGCCTGTCTGTGCACGTAATCTTTTCCTTCCAGCTCCTAATTTGTCTTCTGACATGCAAAAGTACTCCACAGCCGTTATCATACAAGAGCAGATAAATCCATTGCTTTTGGTCATTTCTCTACTACATGATGTGTGTGGTGATAATGAAGTAGAACAAACATTTTAAGCAGTGAATCATGAGGGCAATTTGGAAATACGAAGTAATGTTTCTTGACTAACAAGACCATCAGGAATGCCATTAAAATAATCACTTTTTTAAGGAAAATAATTCAGATAAGCTGCTGTAGTAAATATACCACACACATCACTGTTGTGTTTGCGCATACGATAAAATCCATGAAAAAAATAAGATAAGTCATCTGACAATTCCATCACCGGTGGAAGAAAAGGTACTGAAAATTCATATTCTCTTTTTTTCTGGCATGACAATTTGGCACTGCAAGATGTGTGCAAGCAAGGAAATCAGATTAACACCTTATTATTGAATTTGCATGGATCGTGAGTTGCATTCACAGTTTTTGAACAAAGTAATATATTTCTTCAATATTGTGCACAATTCTAATCTCATATTCCTAGCTAATAACCAGACTTCTCTTATTTTCTCAATGATCTTTTATTAAATGGCTCTAGCTGGGATGCACAGTGCAGGAAAATTACATAGGACTACGGCACATAGTAAGTTATTAAGTAATTGAGTAACTAAAGGATTTACCATCCAATGTCAGTTCGTAAGGAAGAATCAAACTGACAGGAAATTGCAGAGCATTTTAACCACAACAAGCCAACCATTTTCACTCCATTCTGATGCCGCAAATACGATTTTAAAGGTCGTCTTTGGCCTGTTTTTTCTTCCTCAAATTGAGCTATATGGAATTGAGCAGTTTAAGAAAGATGCATCAAATGGGGGTTTTTATTCTTTAATTTTGGGGTTCAACAACCTTAAGTGTGCACTTTTTTCAGTGAAAGAAAAAAAAAGTATGGTTATCTTGCAGTACTCAACAACAAATAGCAATTGATTGAAGAGGATTAACAGCAAATGATTGAAGTTAAAGATTATACCTCAGGCTTAATTAACCACTCTGACTAGAAAAGCCTCGGCTCAAGTAATGGAGTTTAACAAAGCACTCTTACCTGTAAATGAGGACTTCATCCTCAGAACAATTGTACTGAAGCTGATACATTTTGACCTTTGGAGTTGATTTGCTAACAGTCCACTTGACCAGCGCAGAGATGGCAGTCACTTCTGATACAGAAACCACCTTTTCTGGTACAGGTTTAGGCTCCCCTTTACTTATCTTGGTAGAACTGGTTATATCTGAAAGCCCTGACTTGGATTGTGTGGTACGGTTTGTACCATTACTCAGATGGGGGAGTTGAATGATTGACAGCTCAATAGAGGCCGTAGATTCCCCTGCAGCGTTGGCAGCTATGCAGGTAAAAATCCCGTAATCATTGGATGTGGTGATTGTAATGTCCAAGGTGCCATTTTCATATACTGTTGCTCTGGAGGAATTGCTGATCAAACGATCATCAGGAGCAACCCAATGCACAGTTGGCATCGGATCCCCGACTGCTTTGCAGCGCAGGCTAGCCGTTTGGCCTTCCAGCACTAGTAATTTATGTGTGTGTTGCGTGATGAGAGGGGGCTCACAAACAAACTCCTCCTCACGTACAGACCAAAAGTAGCGCCCCTTTAGACTATTAGGAGATGCACAAGTTTCCATATCATCATCCCGCTCTAGCCTTCGAAGCCAAAGCACTTCGCAGTTGCAATGCAATGGATTTCCTCCAAAGCTCAGAGAGAGTGGAGGTGCATAAGGAGTGCTCATCACTACATTGCTTTGGGAGCGCCCAAAGATGGGGTCCGGAGGGAGCTTCTGAAGACGGTTGGAGGTGAGGTCTAAGCGGGCCAATTTATCCAGATCTGTAAAAGTCCCCTCAGAAATGTAGAAGATGAGGTTATGATCCAGACTCATCTGATGGAGGTTGACCATCTTGCGGATGGCTTCCCAAGGCACACTGCGCAAGTTGTTATACGACAAATCCAGATCCTCCAGTGTCAGTAACGAATCGTCAAAGGCTGTGTCGGCGATCCGATTCAACTGGTTGTTGTTGAGGATCAAGTGCTGCAGGTTGGCCAGTCCTCGGAGGTCGTCAGGTCCGAGCTCAGTCAACCTGTTACTGTCGAGGTGAAGGGATCTTAGGGTCTCCAGGTCGATGAAAGAGAAAGGCTGGATGGTGCTGATGGTGTTACGGGACAAGGTGAGATCAACCAGACCCGTCATGTTGGCAAAGTCCTGGGTGGTGACCTTGAGTATGAAGTTGCCGCCCAGCCGGAGCTCCACAGTTCGCCGGTCAATGTCTGGCGGGACAAAGAGCAGGCCTTTGGAGGGGCACAGAGTCCCTAGAGACTCTGAGAGGTTCTGGCAGACACAGTATTTTGGACATGCATGGACCATCGTTACTGCGGTTCCCAGAAGCAGGAGACTGATGACCACTTTGTCCATGTTAGTTCATGCAAAGGGACCTGCAAAAACAAAAGAAAAAATAGAATATGTTTTAGATAATGATCAGCTAAGATAAACTGTTAACACTTTACTTGATCTCGATGTTTAATCAACACATCAATTACATTTCAAATGTAAAATAAATATAATCTTACATTGCACTGCACTTGGACCATAGAAGCAAACATTTCTCACATCTCTCATCTTTGAGGATTTTTTACATTAATATTCTTCACCGTAAAATTCATATGCATGTATTTTGCAATGCAAATAATTTGTGAGAAATAACATGAGGATTTTCTGAATAAAACCATTTGAGAAGATGTTCTTAATGACGCACAAACTTATAACCTGTCAACACAGATATAGTGTTATGCATGCATCGGAAACGAGATAAAGGGGTGCACGTGTATATGCTGTAAACCACGGATGATTTCTGGTCTATGCGTTAACTGACGGTGTGTGTTTTCAACTTTTGTCTTATTAGTACCCTTTCCCTATCATATATGTACCATTTAGACAACATTTTATGCAATATTCCAAAAGCTCCAGTTGTTAGACTGATCAGACATGGTTGAAGAACACAGCATGCATCTACAAGCTTCTGACTCTGACTGACTCTGCAGAATGGATGACCACACTCGGCTTCATCCAACGGTCTTTTAATTCCTGCAGAAAGTCATATCATTAATTCCTAATACACTGAAAATCAATTTCAATCTTGTTTGTCTTTACATGAGCAACACTAATGGAAAACTCTGCCTTCTAGTCTTTGTGTTTCTCACTAGGATCAAAGGGAGGCACAGTTGTAATATTTTCACGTTAACTACATGCTATTTTCATTATTCATGTGTGTGAGAGGTAAGTCGCAGCATATGACCTATTTATCTTAACTAAGTTGTTACAACCCTTTAATGGGTTTTCTCTACTTTCCATTACTCATAATTGCAACAGGAGCAATACATAAATAACCCCTCCTCTCCTTGATTCAAGTAGTAGTTGTATCGTGGAGTGCCACCTCATGTGGCCTGTGTGTTACACATATAATGAGAAGGAAATTGCTACAGCAAAACAAAAAGAAGTGATTAATAGAGTCTAAATCCCTGAAGAAAATATATATCAGACATATTCACAAACAGTCTGTTTATGTTTCACCACATTTACAATAAAACCAAATGGCATAAAAAAAATACAATATATATATATATATATATAGATATTTGACAATAATGGACTATTATAGTGTTTTCATCCCATATAACCATTCAAAAGCCAAAGGCCTACAGATTCATTCTTAATGTAAAATTACTTAACCACATACAAAACAGAAAGGCAAGCAATACAAAATAAAAAAAATTGAAATGGGAAAAATATAAAGGTACTGAGGGCAAATAAGTCTTACAACAGCAACTGTGTGGCAGTGGATTTAGCCAAGCGGTTACCTTTAAAGTTGCACGTTTAAGAATGAATCTTTCCTTAACAGCATATGTGGGAACAAGTGGTAATTAAGATAATGGTGCTTAAATATAATGTAACAAAGCCATCTCAGTGTTTTCAATGACACTGCAACACCCAAAACATGCTAACATGAGCCACAATGCTAGACCAAGAGAAAGTGTAGCTTTAAACCCACTGAGTGTATTAAGGAGAACCACATTTGCTATTAACCCATTAAGCATCATCTCTCTTCTTCAACAAGCCCACAATCGTTGCTAGCTATCTCTAGTGATTGAAGCTGGCTTTTAAATCATGTTAGCTAATTGTGGTGATAGTAAATGTCTAGACTATCAAAACTCAGTACAACAATGAGCTATGTAATCTCTGCAGTTTTTGTTGGTGATTCAGATCACCATACAGACAGATGGGTGGTATTACTCAAGTGATATTACATTACCAAAACTATTGGTTGTCTGAATTCACCCAAGAATCATACAGAAAAAAAAGGAAATTTCCATTACACATTCATGACACATATAGACCCTTTTGTCACATTTCTGAGCAGCCCATTAAATTAGCATTCAATCAGCACTGCAGTAAACTGTGTGAAACTCAGTGAAATGTGTTTATTTTTGCAAAATAATTGCAAAACTGATGCCCACTACTCTGACCCTCTCAGCACTCTGGAGCTAATTCCCACAAGGCATCATGCTGAGAGCTGTCAGTGATGACAGACAGTGTTTTCTTATGAACTAATTTGAATGGACAGCATCTCAAAACAGCAACTGAAAAGCCATGAAAACCCACAGAACCTGCCTCACTCATTTTCTTTTGATCTTCCTTTGCATTGAAAATAGCTAATTGTGGGGGGCAAGCCTTTTTAAAAAACTGGGGGAAATATACACATTCGCAGAGATGCTCATAATGCTATCAGGGTGCAGTTGAAAATGTCAGTATAATTCCTCATCCCGCACTTCACATTAGAGCGTGTGCAATATGTGGAGAGTATTGAGTTGATGGGTAAAGAAAGCCAGGCGTATAGGGGAGGCAGAGGTGACCTTTTAGGGATAGTATAGTCACAAAGAGACGAGAACCACGGATGTTTGAGGTCCACATCCATTTACTCATGGCCTTTACCAAGCCTGCAACACCATCTACAATTCAATGTGAGGGACAATGAAAATGTGGAAATACCAACAAGGCCATATTATAGGCTGTTCCACGGGGCATTGCATTATACAACCTCTGAAATTCATTATTAACCTCGTGGTGATCCTAGATTCTTCGGTGATTTCAGAACTCTCTCTTCTCTCTTTTAAGGAAAATATATTTATATTGCTTAGCAACAGTAACTAAGGCGATTGTTGGACGATACTCAAGACTAAAGAGTTTGGTGTCATTTTTTCAAATCACTTTTTCAAATCTTTAACGAGTCAATTGATGTGCCTAGTCCCATCTTAAATACAAACATGTATAAACATACACTGATACACATGTTTGTTCCATTACCCTCTTAGCGTTATATCACACCAGGATGTGTTCTGCATGCCCAAATGTTGTCGGTTACGTAATTTTTCCTTGATATTTGTCTGTAAGACCTTTTTGTGTGGTGATAGTTATTTCATGTAGGCCTGGAATTTTCACAACTCAGTCATTTCAGGAGACTTCGGACCTGAAATATGAAAGTTTACAGGTTACATTATCACCTCTAGCCAAAGTTAGACCCGAAGAAGTATTGTTTTACTGAGTAAGTCCTGAAGTCTTATTTGCTTGTAAACCGGGAAATTCAGATGTTTAAGCATTAATCAGAGTTGTTCTCAAACAAGCTAATGACAGAACCTTAGCTTTTTTACTTTAAACAGTGATTGTGTTAGAACAAAACCACAGAGCTTGATTTTTCCTTGTTACAGTATATTGCATTATAACAGTGACCATGACGCTGTACCTGTATAAAACATCCAGTTAACCTTTCAGAGACAGTGTTTTCAAGTAACTCCATAGCTGCAGTTTTTAGATTGACATTCATCATTTCATCTATTTGAAATGGATGGAATTAGAACCCCTAATAAGAATGTTCATTATTATTTGTCATGGTTAACAATATGCCACATGCATAATGAAAATACAGATGGAAGTAACCTACTTTTACAATAGTCGATTAATAGGAAAAATATCGCAGCAGAAGCGTATATAGTGGAACATTTACGACGGAGTATTAGGGCCACATATGAAGAAAAAAAATATTTTTGCCGTAACGAGATTAAAGTCGACACGGCGACTTTAAAGTCAACATGTCGACATTAAACTCGAAATGTCGAGAATAAAGTTGAAATGTCATGTCGAGTTTAATCTCGACGTGTCGAGATAAAACTCGAAATGTCGAGAATATAGTTGAAATATTATGTCGACTTTAATCTCGACGTGTCGAGATAAAACTCGAAATGTCGAGAATATAGTTGAAATTAGTTGGGAGACATAGCAACCGCTCCCACAGGTCCTGCACTGAATCCAAAATGGCTTGTGTAGATTATTTGGTGAAATTATACTTCCGAATTGGATTTAACAATAAAGAGATCCTCGCTGTTTTAGCGCAGAACCACAGTGAGGTGATTAGTGTAAGAACCATGCGTGACTCAAACTGCACCTGTGGAGCGGTTGCTTTCTCTCTGAATAGTTTTCAGTGTCAATTGACATAAAGTCGAGATTATTCTCGACATGTCGAGATTAAAGTCGACATAATATTTCAACTTTATTCTCGACATTTCGAGTTTAATGTCGACATGTTGACTTTAAAGTCGCCGTGTCGACTTTAATCTCGTCACGGCAAAAATATTTTTTTTCTTCATATGTGGCCCTAATACTCCGTCGTAAACATTATAATTCAGTTGCAGGTAAAGAAACTAGAAACACTACAGCTAGTGTTTGTACATGCTTTTGCAATTATTTGAACACATCTTTCACTTACTTTTGCAAACCAACAAACTTTGGTTGAACTGAAATGTGTTAATGCAGCCATTGCTTTAGAGTTGTACATGATTGTGAAGCGACTGGGTCTAAAAGGCAGCCAGCGCAGACTGCAAAGTGTTACATTACTTCTGCTTTCATGCACTCGTGAAATTAAATGTGCTGTAGTTGCCTCTGTGAATGTTAAAGGACAAAGCTTTATCAGCAGAACAGGGATTTCTTGTTTTTTAGAAAAGAAAGTACAACATTGGGCGTTTAGAACAGCAAATGCAGTTTTAAAGGTTTTCTATATTGGCCATTGGTTTAATAGCTTTTGGTTGTGTCAGCTGTGCTAGCATCAATTACATGCTAATACAGAAACAAGTTAACAGACATGAAAAGTCAAAGGTAGAAAAGCTACTTATGTATCAATAGGTATTGTTGAATCTCCACATGCTGCTTTACACATTTTATTCTTAAAAATAGATACAAATTATAAACTTGCGGAAACTATATTATCCTGATACATTTGTCTTTATTCTATAGTTTGCCGTTAAAAGCAAATCCAGGATTCAACCTATTATACTTTGTCCTGTTGTCCTTAAATGAATAGATTTATATTGTGGTAGCAGCAGTCTATTTCTCCCTGCTTCAAGGCTTTTTGCCAGGCTCAGCTTTTATCATGTATATACAAGGATGCATTGTAATAGTTAGGGAGAAAAGAAATGGACAAAGTCAGGCTGGCATGGCAGAAAGATAGTGCAGGTCTGTTGAAAACAAGGTGTCTTTTGTGAGTAGGAGTTTGTTGTACAAGGTTAACCATCACATGAACATGACTGCACAGCTGTTTTTGCCATCTGTGGGAGAAATCTATTTTTCTATTTTAGGGGGAAAAGGATGGTCAGTCTGATGGCTTGTTTTTCCCTTTGGACCAACAAACTTTCTATATCAGTCCAAGTCAATATGTCATGCTGTAGAGCCAAATAAATTGGTCAGGTTTCAATGTATCTGACTTATCTTTTCAATGCCCGAAGCAAAAAGTCATCCAAGTCTTGCCCCCCTTGCCTCTGAGTTATTTGCAGTTGTTAGTTGTGTTCAGTGGTGTAATCTCCCAACACCCACAGGAGGGGTCGGGGTCGGGGGATACACTACTCTCTCTAACAGAAGATTGTGTGAGCACTAAGCAGAGAGAGCTGGACTCACCAGTCTTACATTTTCTGCGTTTTCTCTTTCCTCTACAACACTTTGATAGAATGTGTCACACGTTGACAGCTTGGTAAACCTTGGCGTGATGAGTAAAATCCATTGATGTCACAATGTTGAGTGCCGGAGCGTCAGCAAACACACATGATGAAACATGACAACAGTTACCCCTCTCACTGTTATTTGGAGCTACCTGCACATATAGACATGCCCTGTGAAGCTGACAGAACTCGTTTTTCTTTTGTCTAGTTTCTGGCATCTTACATTTTTGGGAAAATAAATGTGAAAATAAGAGCAAAATTGTTCACAGGATTTATTAAAATAAATCTTGGCACCACAGACAATCTTGACAAGAAATGGAGATTATCAGAGTGTAAAATGGAAGCAGCACATCATGGCAGAAACCTGACACTGGAAAATAGTGATCCATTTGTTCAATCACATATACCCAAACACATTGTAAAGGCTTGTCTCTGTCTGCTGGATAAGAAAAGACTACCTGAAAGGTTGTAACTTTCTGCAACTGTGACAGAATTACATTACACCAACCAGCTTTGAGCTGCTTTCTTACAAGTTTCTCAGAAGAGGCACTATGGAATTGATGCAGATGTACAAACTTATCCTTAGTCTGTTCAATTTGATTTTACGAGTCTATGTTTCCTGCGTCATACACTTGACACAAGTCTACTTCTTTATTCTGTTTATCTCGTGCATTCCTGTGCAACATAAGTACTGTGTTTCACACTTGTCCTATCTCACAAAAATAGTTGCAATGTAGATATACTTATATCAGGCATCCAGAGTTGCCAAAGAAAATGACTAATTAATTTACTTGATTAGCAGTTATTTGCAGCACTTCTAAGGATTCATTGGATATGAATTCAACCCACTTCAATCATCCGTATGAAGATTATCAACTGAGTCCTGGGCACGAAGAAAATGAGGAGAAAAGTAAACTCTAAAGAAGAGTTTTTTCGTTTCAGTAAGAAGCACTGATTCATTTCAGTTAATTTCCAGAGTTAAAGAACCCCAAAACATCCACTTCTATCTGCCCTTTGTCTTCAGTGGAAAAAGTTACAATCATCCTTCAGTCTCAGGATAAATGATTCTATATTAGTTACGGTATTTATTGACCCAAGCCCTGATCGGCAGTGATGGAACCATGACATTCAAGTACATTTAAAAATGTACTCCACTTCAGTGACACAATTCTATGTTGCATGTTGACGTAATACGTAATAAATTAAATCACCAGGGGTCAAGATGTTTTAATGTACCAAATATGTGCTCTTCAAAGCCACTAGACAATTGGCAGAACATTTACATTTGTTGTCTTATTATTCTGATACCTCTCTCTTAAAACATTCAGTGAGACTTGTGTATTGTAGCGTGTCTTTGGATCCATTTGTGTGGCTTCTGTTCTTCTGAGAACACTTTTAGTATGTTGGCTGAGGGACGGTGCTTTTGGCCTTGCAGCATATCAACCTGCTAAACTCAGATGGTAAATTGGAACATATCCCCTGGTCTGCACGCTAGCATGTTTGTGTTTTCTAATTAAGACTGAACGCTATTCAACCTATTACTAATAGCATTACATAGGTTGGAGGCTGCAGTCTGATCTGTTTTAAATGCAACCTTTGTCTTCAAAATGTTAACGCTGCTTGGTTTATTTGAAAACTCTTTAATCAGCTTTGAACTTGCTGGTAAATACCATTTCTTTTTGACAGTCTTATAGCCTCTGAAGCCCAGAGTCATGATATGGTTGAGGGGGCTCTGAAATTGGGCTTGCATTTTTTTACCAAGAGAACTCCGTTCTTCACTCCTTCGTGGAAACAGAGTCACATTTTGTGAACCCTGAGTGGCATTTCTCTTCTTCCTGTTTCTAAAAGTTTAAACTTGAAATCTGACCCTAGATATCCTGCAAAAATAATATTGGAAACTCAGTCAGCTGTTTTCAAAAGTCAGTCGGAGTCGAGATAACTGCCACCCCAATGAATAGAGGGGTGCTTTAGTAAAAACAATGCTGGTGGGACATTCAAATCCCAGTGCTGTCAAATAAATATTACTAGTGCAACATGAAACTGTTTATTGACTTGTCAATTCAATTACCATTCATCTATGGCTTACATTTTTGGTAAATATGCTCTAATGCCCAAACTTCATGTTGCTTTAAGGACTTGTGTTGAATACCTTAAAAATATATATTTTTGTCTCTGTATTTAAAAATGAAAAGGTGCATGGTTGCCTGTCCTAGCTTTCATTCAACCCTTAACCTGGAGTTACACTGAACTAACGAGGATCATTTTCTCTCATTATTCATCTGTGGTGTTGTCATTTATCCAACATCTGCCTCTTGAACAAGCCTTCGTGGTTGTAAAAAGGTCAGACATATTAGGTCTGTGTACCCTCTTTATTTCTGTAGTTTACCATTGTCTTGTGCTAATTACATACATGCCTCTGACATTCGACTGCAAACTCACATTGTCACACACACACACACACACACACACACACACACACACACACACACACACACACACACACACACACACACACACACACACACACACACACACACACACACACACACACACACACACACTTTGATTAATTAAAACAGACTTCACAACCGTGCTTGGTATTTGATGAAATCCCCCTGTGCACAATAATGAATGCGAGCGTCTCCACAGCCCAAAACAGGATCAAATTAATTGATTATGCTTGAGGCCTGCGGTTAATAAATTAAATTGTTTTATTTTTATATTTTAACTGTTGCAGACCTAATTAACCTTTATCGGATTAGACTGTGTCTATTCATTGTTGCATATTTTGCCTGGTTTATCTTGTTGTGGCTGTTATGTCCTTGAATGCAACACATTCCTTGCACGTCTTCAATGCCTCTTATCATTTTCATGCAGAAATGACAAGATACTGTTTTGAAAAGCTTTTTAGAATTAAAAGTGCTCAAGGGGCCCTGTTATGCTTTTTGGGGGTTTCTCTTTCCTGTAGTGTTTTGTATAGGTTTTTGTGCATGTAAATGCTTTGCAAATAATATTATCCAAAAGTTCCCTCCAGAGGGAGTTTCTCTACCACACACTCCCCCCCTGCTTGAAACGCCTCCATTGGACTCCTTTGTTTACTTCCATAACATAGTGAAATCACTCAGTAACACTTGCACTTCTAGTGGCTACTGCTACAACACATTGTACGTGATAGGCTAAGGGGGCGGGACATCTCTAAGCAGTTGATAAATCTCAACAGAGCCAGCCAGGTAACCAATCAAATAAGACTGGGCTCTGGTTTCAGACAGAGGATGAAAAGAGGTGCCGCAGCACAGGCAGTATGAGGAAAATAAAGACCTTTTTGAAAATTAAAGCATGGAGACAGATCACAGTGGAAGGACAAAATACAATATGAACTTGAATATGAGCATCATAGGGCCGCTTTAAGGCCATAAAAGGTCATTTGGGGATGCTAGAGGCCTTACACAAAAAAGTTCACAGAGCACGTGACTTTGCTTTACTTTTGTTATGCATTTGAAAACTAAATCTGAAATCATTGTTTGTCAATGGCACTTTACTCTAGTCACCTAAGACCTTTCGGCACATTTTACTTAATTTGATCTTTATTGTTAACGGTTGTCAAGTATTAAGTTGAAGCAACACATTGTTGTTCCAACTTGTTCTTGATGACATGCAAAGAACAGAGGAAAAACAAATCATTTATAAGTTAAAACACTTAAACTGTAAAAACAGTAAAAGTAATTGAAGTCTGTATCTTTTATTGAGAGTGGTTTAGTACATATGTGTATCTGGGACTGCATGAGATGTCCGTTCATGCCGACTTCACTTCAGCACTTACACCACTACTGGATTTCCAAGGACTGCAAAAACAAGCTGACACCAGAACATGATGATCCAACTTTTCGAAGAACATTCAATAAGTGAATAACAAGAGGTTATGTAAGATTTGTTTCTATATGAAGAGATTGTATTGGATGTCCGATGCCTTTCTTGCAAGTAAACAACACAGATGGTATGCACCTGTCTCCAGTATATTTCTTGAGATACCCAGAAATTAAAAAAACACACAACATTTAGGCAAAACAAACAGGATCTGAACTTTGAAATGTTTTTTTCTAAACAAAACAATTAAAACAATGAGCGAACTTGCTAACAATTAATTTTCTTTCAACCCACTCAATATTTCAGGCAGGTAGTGTTGGATGGTGAATCCTTATAAAAGCATAATGATGTACAAGTTCTTCTAAAAGTAAAAGATCTGAATTTATAAAGTCACTTCTGTTGCATCAATATTTCCCTTTGAATTGTAGTGGAATATATAGATTGGCACAGAAAGAAAAGGACTTGAGTAAATGTACTTTTCACGACTGTTATGTTCAAGAGATTAGATCAAGAGCCTCATTAAATCTTAGCCCTGTTTTTACCTTTGTCAGCTAACTATGTGTCTTCTTCAACTAAATCAGAGCTTTTTTTTAATGCATTCCTGTTTTATTTTCTATTGCATCTTAAAGAACTAAAGAAAACTTATTTTCTTTACTCCATTATGAGAGACAATTCTGTGTAGATCAAACAAAACATCAGGGGAAAGTCAACAATCAATGTAGCACTTGGCTGCTAGATTGTTGACATATAATAGGCTAGGTGCACGTAACTAAGGAGTTCTACTTCCGGCGCCTTGAGTGTACGCGTACCCATTTCCGGTTCACTGCAGTTTTTGGTTTTGATCGTGAAAAGATGGCATATTTCACCCGGTGTCTACAAGGTCTCCCAAAGATTGACGTGAATGACGTCCACAGGATTGTCGACCACTGTTCACCTGCACCCGGTTGTAAGCGTGAAAAGGGATTTAAACTGTACATATCAAGTTACATCCACAACTTTGAAGGTAAGTCAAGCTGTTTGCGTTACCTAACGTCTCAGCTGTCACATCAGCTGTTAACGTTAGCGAGCTACATTGAATATCTAGCAGCTAAATACTTCTAAATCAAATCGTGTAAATGTACTAAATACTTTAAGTGTTATTCAATACGTTGTTATGTTGATACGATTAGCAACTGGTTGTGTGTGTTTTAATTTTGGTGTTGTATTTCCCCTCAGGAAAGATCCAGTGACAGGAGTAGTGTGTGTGAGAGCGTTATGTCATCCGTCAATGGACAAGTCAAAACCACCTCACAGTTTGAGTGTAGGATGAATGTAGCGTTAAGATAGTTACCCATGTTCCTGGGTTAACCGTGTTATTTTGGTTATTTGCTCTCTAGGTTAACCAATTCGCGTTATAATCTACCAGTGTATGCTGACGTTACTACTGTGTTTTCACTGATAGCAACCAGTGGTGTAGTATAGTTTGCTTTCCCATGTATGCTGAACATCCCAGCTAGGTATAATACATAAGATATGTCTAAAAGTTTATTTGAACCTGTGGAGTCTAGCTAGGTATACTGCAATTTTTAAGTGGGGACAATATGCGTACCTGCAAATCAAATAGACTGTATCACTGACAAGCTATGGAAGCTAATAGTACTATTGTACCGAGACAAATTTGTACACAGGGGTACACAACAATGTAGGGCGGACTTTTTGACTCGTTGATACGACATCCTTCTCTCTTTTATCCGAAATCCGCTCATTGTACTACATTTTACTCTATTACTCAGCAACTTGAAACTAGCATCTCCGGGAAATCACCACAACAACACGACCTACCGGAAGTTGTCGAGCGTACACGCAACACACGGAAGTTAGCCGGAAGTTCCATTGTGCTCGTAGCCTATTGTATTACCAAGGAACTGCTCAGTTAGGTTTGACGGTACAACATGAGATATGTAGGGATGAGTCAGATTCCATTACAGTTTCAGACAGCTCCCACACAGAGCTGTCCACATACTATATATCTGCAGTCCTGGATTCGCTCCTGTTTCCATCACATAACAGCCCTCACACCTCCCCAGGCAAGTCACAGGTTCTGCGCTACATCAGACCTAAATGGGTAATTGACAAGGTACGCCTCCTGCTTTTTGCTCCCTTTATCCAGTCAAAGCATCTCACTTATGTCTGTTCTTCATTTTTAAATTTGGTTGGCTCTCTGCCCAGCACATCTCATCGCTCCTGACCGCTGAACTTTCCGATTCTGAGACTCAGAGACTCTGAGTCTGTCAAGCGTGAGATGGAGCAATGGGTAAAATCCAGCGCCAAGATTCTATAAGAGGTGTGTGTGTGTGTGTGTGTGTGTGTGTGTGTGTGTGTGTGTGTGAGAGAGAGATAACTCATGTCAAACAGGAGCATCAAAACTCTGAAACAGAGAAAGTTTGATAGGAAGGGGTAGATACATAAAATGTCCATTGGCGATGATGTTTTTTGTATTGATCTGACTAAGATTAAATATAAAGCCAATGGTCATATCTTAAAATCTATTCGACTTACTGTCATGATTTTAGTTTTTGTGTAAATAGTTTTTATTTTGAAATGTTTTCCCTCTGTGTGTCTTGTCTTGATTTACTTCTCCCTGATTGTCTGATTGTGTTCACCTGTTTCCCTTGTGTTTCTGCTTGCCCTCTCCAGCTGTGTCTTGTCTTCTGATTGGTCTTGTGTGTATTTAGTCTTGTCTCGCTAGTGTTCTCTTTCAGTCCTTCTTCGTTATCTCTCCGTTTGGTACCCAGTCTTGTCTGAATATTTAGGATTCCCCTCGGCTGCCCTCCATTGTCTCGTAAGTCTACTTGGCTTGTTTTTAGTTTTGTTTGCTACTTTTCTTTTGCTTAACCTTGCCTTCTCCTGCAGTTTTTGCTTTATAAAGTAACAGATTACATTTTAATAAAGCTTGTTTTTTGTTTATATCCTTATATCTGCTTCCCCTGCTTTGTCCTGCATTTGGGTCCTGCCTTCCTTACCCCGCCATGACACTTACATGTACTTAATTGGGTCACCACTTAGAAATGCTATACAATACCTATAACTCATTGAAAAATTACCTACAAACTATGACCGACTTTACTTGGGAGATTATGGGGTCATGAATAGATTTGCTTTAAAAGCTTAGGATAAAACTCTTCTGCTATACATAATATGCAGAATAAGATACATTTCAATACATATACGCAGAAAAGGAGGTGAAAGCTCATTAAATCAGCTTCTTAGGGATTGGTTCTTGAACACAACATTTTCAGTTTTTTATTTTCCAATAAGGACCTTCTGTATATTTGTATCCAGATGAACCATGGCAGTTATTGGATTGGTTGTTGACTGATCATTGCCAGCACATCTATTCAAACCACACACATGGTCCATGAAGTAAATAGGATAACTTTGAAACATTTGAAAGATATTACCTTAATACCGTAATTTTCCTGAAAATGTACTTTCATTTTTGCATATTTACAGTTTTTTTAGGTCCAGGGGCCAATGATATTAACAATGTGTCTATGTAAATATATCTCATAATTACTTCATTTGGACAATTTTTTGTGGTCCTAAAAATAATTATTGATAATATTAACAACACAGGAAATGATGGTTGCCATAAATCCTATAGCTTCCCTAAAAAGTATTTATTATTTTTTCAAAAGAAACGAGAAATTAAGAAGAAGAAGAAGAAGAAGAAGAAGAAGAAGAAGACATACTTTATTAATCCCTTACAGGGAAATTGCTTTCTCTACTCTGTTGACACACATTAAACACACAGAGGATATACATGCACAAACACAGAGGAAATACATGCACACACAACCACGTGCAGAGGAGAGGTGGCAGAGCAGAGAGGCAGCCAGGTACCCGGCGCCAAGGGAGCAGATAGAGGTTAGGTGCCTTGCTCAAGGGCACCAAGGCAGTGGCCTAGGAGGAGAACTGGCACCTCTCCAGCTACCAGCTCACTCCATATTTTTTTTTGGTCCGATCGGGACGTGAACCACCGACCCTTCGGTCCCAAGTCCCTACTTACTGAGCCACTGCCGCCCCCATTACATTACATTACATAAATTACATTGGACATTATTGTTGTGATACCATACTAGAACCACTGACTCAACTATAAAAGCTTATCAAATATCTTATACTTATATGTAAGTATATTGGGATTTTGCAAAACATTTGAGCGGTCGATGGAGCCATACAATGGAAGTGATTTAGTCAGCCAGTCTGGCACCTGGTGTCCAATATCACTGCGAGCAAAGCCACAATCAATCTGTGGCCTGTGATGCCTCAGAAACATGGATATTATCATAGCAATTAGCTGTCTGGCTCTTTCCCCGGAGTGCCATTTGTAATTAATTGCAGAATGACAAATAATATCCCTATACTCTGGAAACCACAGCCCCATGTCAAACACGAAATGAAGGCAATGACAAAGTGCAATGGGGGAAATAGTTTTATCAACAATGGGAATGTATGCTATTCACCAAAGTGGGCCTCAGGGATTAAATTATTATAGAGATGTTGTATTATTTTTCCACTCATTTAAGCGATTAATTCCAAATCTTCCTAGAAAGAGATTTCAACTGTGATAAACAACAGCCTGTGGCTCAGATTATCTATTCACATTCAAAAAGTGCAGGAAGAAAGCCTATGTGGCTAGGATTTGCCGGGAGCGTGTTCCAGCCAGACATGAGTGGCCAGAAGCTGAAGCAGTATCAGGAAGATCTAGACTCCTCAGGGGCACTCACAATCAAAACTGAACTTAATATGCTAATGATTTTAAAGTTTGGGCATGTTTTTTTCATCTCGGTTGACAGAAGAAGATACATAGGCCACTCATCAAGCAGCCATACAAAATACTCTTTTATCAACAATGGATCAAATGGCTATGTGAAAGGTAAGGTTTCGCTACTCACTGCCAAACATATTAAAACATATCACTGATTATGTAGCCATAGGCACTGATCTGGCTTTTTATAATTGTTTCAATACGATTAGGTTGTTCTTAATGCTACTCCTGATAACTTTTTCCTCCATTGTTGACCCAAGCAAATTGTGAGGTGGGCTTTCGGTAGGGCTGTTGATTAGTCTTTGATATGACATTACCAACCATTGCAACTTGGATCTGAACCTGGATGGAAAATGGGCTGATACATGAGATTTTAGCTACATTTTTTTTGGTAAGCTAATGTTAGCACTTTGCAATTTATATGGGGCCATAAAAGTCAGTTATTGCATTTGGTACAGCATGCAGAGAAATATCAAAAGAGCAAAAAATGACACGACTTTAAGAGACATATTACCTGGGGTGCACATATGGTCACTGCATTAAATGGTCTAAGCCTATTGAAAGGTACTTTTTTTTTCACAAATCACCAAAAACCTTTCCCAATGGTCTTCCTGGACCACTAAAAAAATAACAAGTTAAAAAACGTTTCAGAAGGAATAGCACCAGCTCACTCATTTCTTATCAGAGGCTGCCAGATGCCAGCCTACAACACCATCCCACACACTGCCTGAAGGTGCACCGCAACACGAAGTCATCGCGTTGGGGAGGGAGAGCGTGAGATACAGTAAAAGGGAGAGCAAGTGGGAAAGGAGACGTATAGCCTGGAAACATTTGGAACGAAAAGTGGATCATGGTGCGGAGGAGGGTCGATTGGAGCAAAGGGAAGCTGGGAAAAAAGGGGATCTGTAACGTCAAAGACCAATTCCTCTGTTTCCCCCACCATGCCTGAAAACGAAAGAACTTCAGATGACAGAGTGATCTGCTACTTTGAAACAGGAGGAAAAAAAATGTTTTACGGTGGTTACGGCAGATTTGTGGCAACAGTAAAGATGATGCAAATCACTTGTGAGTAACAAGCTCCATCCATCACCCCTTGTTACAGCTTCAACTTACAGCACAGGCCCAGCGGCAAAGCCAATCATGCACACATTGTATGCAAAAGCCCACTGGCAGTCTTTCACAGTGGGTGTAGGCTTTCTAAATTGTATATGTGCAAGGCAGAAAACCTTTTACCAGAGTGCGAAACACTCTCTGATCAAGCCATCTGTGATTAGAATTGTGACAGACCGCTGAGAACGTTCTGGTTGACAGCCCCAAAATTCAATTTTGTTTCACTTTCTCATGTTCTCTGCTTAAAGACGACTATCTGTGGTGACATTCAGATGCACACACACTTGACAGACGCACAGGCGTACACACTCATGCACACATGATGGTTGGCAGCTGCTCACCGCCTCAGCTTCTTTTTCACGCTTCCTGTGAAAGCTGTTTATCACCACCAGTAGTCCTCCAAACAAACAGAGCTAGCTGAGTATGTGAGCATAACATGTGAGTTTGAGAGGAAGACAGAGAGAGACGGGCACAACAAGCCATCACGAATGGCACTGAGTCTTGTATAAGAACTCAAGCATAGTGAAGGAATAAAAAGGAGGGAGCTCAATGTAGTAATTTGAGAGGAATGAAGTGACAAGGAAAATGGGAGCAACATGTTCAATTTGCCGAGGGTTGATTGATGGTGAAGTCTATAAAAGGTGAGAACATTTAAGATATGCTTTTTACAAATTCTCCGATAATAATAATTATACATGGTATTTACTGTATCGCTTTTCCAGGTGCTCAAAGACGCTTTACTTTTACATCACATATTACTAGAGACTTTTATAAAAACAGACTTACATGCATTCAATACCGTGAACAATACCCACAGGAGCAATTTGGGGGGAAGTATCTTGCCCAAGGACACAGCGGCCTGCTGACAAAAGTGGGTGTAAAGGTGAGATTGAACTTGTGCTCCCCTGATCTAAGGATGAGCGCACCACTGAGTCAGAGCCGCCCAGATGTCAATGTGATGCCTTTTTTTACCTGACCACCGATCCAAGAGCCGAAAATGTTTGCAATATACAAGGATATAAGATAAAGATTCAAAACAACCTTATAAGAATCAAATAGGAAATAGTGTTCTATTCGATGGATGGCCTATCAATCTTCTCAATCAGTCAATATATATTATGTAAAGCAGTTGTGATTGGCCCACTGCTGAGAGATGTCCCACCCCTTAGCCTATTATGTACAATGTGATGAAGTGCTAGCCAATAGAAGCACAAGTGTTACATAATGATGTCACTATATTATTAAGTACACAATGGAGTGCAATGGAGGCATTTCAGGCAGGGGTGGAAGTGTGTGGGAGAGAAACTCCTTCTGTATGGAACTTTGGGACATTCCCGTAAGAGTAAACTCCAACACGTTTTTAAAGTAAGCAAAACATACTGAATATTAGCGTTATGCAGTATACTGAGATCTCAAAGACCAATACATCCTCAAATATCTTGAAGTCAGGACATTACGTGTCTGAACAAATATTTACATTGTCTTTGTGAGTCTGACATTTCCTGACAATCAGGTGTCTGGAGAAGTGTTTGGAAGAAGAACATAACAGCCATCTGCAATTCAAACTTTTTTCCAAAATTCGTATCTCAGAGGCAGTAAACCCATCCCATCTGCTTCTCCAAAAAGGCTGAAACAAACAACAGGAACTTTTTGCAAACATAATCAAGGTCTGGGAAAAAGCCAACAGAGGTGGTATCAGATGATACTGATAAGTCATCTTTAAGACAAAGCAAACTCTCATGCGACAAATAAATGTTTGTTTATCCAGACAACTGTCCATATGGGGGACTGTTTTGTAATTCATACTGCAGGTGTTAAACAGCTTAGACCTCCTGAATGAAAGACAAGCAGCTTTGAAACAGGGCCATTCATACACTATGCGCCTGTATGCTCACAAAATGGCTGACAGGAAGAAGCCATTGAGAAGAAATATGCCCAGCACAGGGATACAAAACAGCAAGAGAATACGAGGGGCACCAAACCAATCAACGGGCTGTCAGATAGCTTTTTGTCAAACAGGAACATATGTGATGTCAGGCTTCTCTCCTGGACAGAACGGTTTTGAATTTCTTTGAAGACGAGCTGCTAGAGCAGACTCAAATCAAATCAAAATAATCTGCATGTGATCCAGTCAGCCAATATTTTGGTTACAATAATAGGATTAACTTTCGTTCCCATCTCAGGATGTGATGTGCTTTCAGAGCCTGATAAGGTCCTCTTTTAATTAGTTTCAGAAATGATAAAAAGAACACAAAGTGATGTATGATTGAAGTAGGCCGAGATTTTTTTCGATACCAAACGTTCCCATTGATGTGAGATGCTGCAGAGTCTGTACAGTAAACATCCTTGCCACAGAGCAGATGCTGCTGCTGCCTTTCTTTGTTGTACAGCTGGTCCAGAGACATGAAATAGATCTCCCATCGACAGAGTCTTGTACAAAGGCAGCTGGTAATTCATAGTGCTTAGTGAACCTATTCAGTGCATGCTGAGGCCACTGAAGCCTTATGCTAAAGCACAGCAGTACAGTCCTGCCTTCCTCTGATCTCTGTTCTTTAATCACCCACTGGTCATACTGGGATACAGATAAATTGGTAATTTATTGTTCTTATTTCTCAGGAAATACGACTTTCTAGTTTTCCTCTTATTTTTTTAGCATTTGACAAAAAGTTGTTGAGTGAAAACCTATTCTCTATTGTCTTAGATTTGTCTGGATCTTGTGGGATTGGTTTTAAGTCAGTGTTTATTTGACATTAGTTCCAACTATATCAAACTTAAATGTGATCCTATTTTCTTTATTTATCAAATTTTAGCTTCAATCACCAGGATGTATTTTGATGTACGGTGTGTTAAGCTAGTAGCTATTGTAGCCCTTCAGTCTGTAATCCTAAACAGAAAAGAGGAGCTGTTTACAAGTGTTGTATGCAAAGTTCTTCCCAACTAACTTTTCCAACTTCTGGTCTTCAGCCCAAAAACACCCAAGTCCTTTGTACCACTTAAGACAGCTCTGTTTGGAAATAACACAATAAGTTGTGTTTTACCTTTACTTGGACTCGACTGTGCTCTGGATTGGATTTGTTTCAAACTTTACCTACTGTAGGTGGTTTTAAAGTCATGGTGAATGAATTGTTGTTCTGAATGACTCATTTCTCATTTGTCTTGGAACGAACCACAATAATTAAGTTACAAAGCCTTAGTTTGGAGAAAAATTGTTACCACAAATCTGATTTGTTAACCGTTAAGCTGCCAAAACCGACATTAAATTTCACTTGGAGTCATGTTTCTGTCCATCGTCAATGTGCGACCAATATTCAGTTTTAATCTCACCAACACTTGAGGAAAATATGGCTCCTCGTCTGCTGCTGAATGCTCCATTTAGGACCAGAGCTAATACATTCATTTGTCTGCCTGTTGTTTGGTCCTGAGCAGAGAGGTGCTGTACATATCCATTTACAAGCCGTAAAATCAAAACACTGCTGAACGATGCTTAAACACTTTAGAGCAAAGGGACTTATTCACTTTGGATAATATAAATACATGAAATATTTAAAGCATGTGTTGGTAATAGTATTCTAAACTACCAAGTAAGAATACTGTCAATTATATTATTGTCAATGCGATATGCACACATTGCTTTAAATGTGTCCATTTTTGACAACAATTTACTGTCCAGCAAAGGTTTAACCATTAGATTTAATGTACAAACCCAATAATTTCTCAATGATGAAAAGTTCTAACCAGTATTTACATGATAAATATTCTGTTTCAGGATCATTGATGCAGCCACTTGATAACTAATAGGGTCATTTGCTTTGCTGCACTGACAAGAGACACTAGTGGAGTCGCCTGATTGAAATATAACAGTCAAATAGAGTGTGAGACAGAGGGGAGTGTGTGGACTATCAAACTCAGCATGGTATAAATCAATGTATCGATCCCCTTTGGCTGCTTGCTGCTTTCTTGGACAAGTCAGAGAAGATGGCCAACAATGACCTGTACTTAAAATATGACCTTTACACCACATCCTTTGTAAGATTTAATATGGCAGTTTAAGCTTTCTCTGGTCTTTATTTCTCTCGCAGCTGTGTTTAAGAGTGTAATAAAAAAGCATACGATGTTAAGATGTATGATAATGGTCATTTGCTGTTCGCGCTGTACAGACCTCACCTGGATTACTGTGAGACTGGAGAACAAGTTGAATTCTAGACTATGTTTTGTCGAGAATTGTGCCAAAGTTTTAGAGGTCAGGAATTGGGGATATTTCTGCAAATATTGAGAGCAGTTTGTATCTGTTAACAGCACGTTGATTCATGTACCAAGATTATTTGCATGTATCTTTTCACGTCCCTAGCTGTAGGATAAGGTACAGTGAATCTTTTTCCTCCAGGATAATTCTGACTGGGCGGAATATTGATATGATATTCAATTTCAAAGGCTTTATTGTCATATACACAGATGCTACAGTGTAGTTAAGGCAATGAAAAATGTAGGTCCCAGGCTCCTTCAAAAATACCACATGAAAATACATAGGACATAAAACAAAGGAAAATAGTGAAATAAATAACAGAAAATAAATTAAACAATGCAAGAGAATGTTGGAAGATGTGCAAGTGAATTAAAATAAAATAGAAATAGTGCAAGAAGAAGTCTATGTACATATGATTTGGAATTCATATTTCCACGTTGTCTTTTTCCTTTTGTCTTCAGACTAGAATACCGTACAGTTTTGTAATTTTCTAAATGTACTAAATTGTTCCTGCAGTCTTATTATTTTTTTCATTCATTTAGTTATTATTTCTGCTTTACTGATGGTTATTCATGAAACTTGAACTTTTTGCCAAGGCATCGATGGTCAACCTTACAATTTCAGCACGATATCGATATCCAGGTATTTGGTAAAAAATATCGTGACAGATTACTTTTTTCATATGGACCAGCCCTAAGGTGCATGATAACTTAGTATTTCCTTTAGCTGCACTACATACATATGTACCTAGAAGCCACAGTTGTATCAGTCTATCACCTCAGTCACAGTCTTTCAATTTGCTCATGCAACCTGTTATAAACTTGTGAAAACACATTTTAGAAGATACTATAGGTCTGAAAAATCACTGTCAAAACATTAGCAAGGCTGAGAATTGTGCTGAGGTTATGATGCAATGTTATGCGCCCTACTAAAATATTCCTCTCCTCATGCTTCTTCACAAAAGTGCCATTTTTACTGCTATAGTTAAGATGACGGAGTGAAGACAGGTGAGGAACAAAATTGAAAAGAAAGAAGAAAAGTTCACAAAATTAAACCAAGAGCAGAAGGTTGAGAAAAATAGATTACCCCTGCAGGTGAGAGACAATACTTTTGATTCCACTCTGCATGTAATTGTAACCCTTTCTCTTCTTCCTTCCATTGAGGCAGCAAGCGAGAAAACACATCAGACAGAAGCAGATGGCAGCTGGTGCATCTTTTTAACAGCATTAGTTCAGCTCCAGTGGGTTTGTCACAAAGTTCTGATGATTTAGCGCAGATCAATGCTCTCCTTTCTCTGGGAACTGTGCATTGTGTGCACCGTGCAAGAGCCTCGGAGGTGGCCCAGTTTGCAATGCTTCATTTAGGCTTGTTTAGCTGATTGGCTTGTTGGGGAGGAGTTGCCTTTGTGGTCTGAATCTGATTAATTATCATGTGAAATGGTTCAACAAAAACTCAAAGTAATCTCGCGTTAATTAGCAATCAAGCAATGCAAATAAAGAAATAGATTTGTTTTTTGTTTTAATTGAATGCTACGATGATAATAATCATTCATGGAAACGACATGTCACTAATCAATTTTTAAGAATTGATTGTTGTCTTATCTCAAACACTATTTGATTCACTTGTGCGTTAAGCAAGGATACATCACACTTCCTAGAACAAAATGGAAAATAAAACATAATTCATACAACTGTGGTGTGGGAGTGTTTACAAAATACCTGACTCGTGTAGTCAGCATCTTCACACACTCACTGATTTTAAGTTGTGAGGGCATTATTGCTACAAAGGCTCTGTTTACAACCCGCTTGATGGATCTAGACAACAATCAGCTCATTAAAGATGTCATGTAGCTTAGTGTTTGCATTGTAATTATGATAAGTACATGTCTTGTTACACTTAAGACCTTCAACTGCAGCTCTGGACTCTCAAACGTACCAATAAAAGCTGCAATTATGAATTACTTCAGGTTAGCAATTGCTCACATGTCTTTATGAAATGTTATGTTATTGACAAACTTAAAGACAATGGTTACCTTTGTGTGCTATTTCCCGTGGCTCTAAGGTGCATTTGAGCCTCTTTTAGATCATTGTTTTTATTTTCCCCACAGCATTTATGGTATAACATTTTCAAAAAACCACTGTATGCTACCTGCCCAGTACCAACAAACAGACAAACAAAGATGGCAAATGATGAGCAGCGCACTTATCAGCTAAAGAGCCAGATTTTTCTCTAAGGAGCTGGTGGAGACCAAAGCAGAGTTAAAAGTAATATGTTGAACTTTTACCGAGTGGCCAGAAAACCTATTTCCAAATAGATGCTAATCTCTCTTTCCATCTAATAAAGCAGCTTCCTGCTAACATTTTAGCGATGTAATGTTTATGAGTTTATAATATGTTAATGTTTTTGGCTTGTTTTGCTGTGACCTCGTCATGTATTGTAACTTATTTGTCGTACCGATTCTATCAACATTATTGGACAACATACCAACATTTTCAAACCTTTCCCTTAACGAAACTAAGTATGTTCTTTGGTTAGACACTTTTCTTCCTGATTATGACAACACCTGTGGAACTCCATATCCCAAGCATTTATTGCACACTTTCTGTAAAAAAAAAGTGTTCTTTTTTGTCTCTTTCAAATTATTGACCATTGAATTCCACAATAGCTAATTTCATTGACATTGATTTAAATGAAATGACATGTTTTGAAAAACTAATCCCAAATGTATCCAAATGTTATAGCAACCCTGACTTGTGAAGAAATTATACTATACTTGCAATTATTATATTCTCACTATTGCAGAAAATCAAAGTCTTTCATTTTGTAGCACACATACTTGGATGATGTTGAGGCAGATAGAGCAGCCCGAATTAAAATACTAATGAGTAAGATGGCAAAAACAAGCCTTACACCCACACACAGCCACAGCAAGTTAGTTTGTATCTTCATAAAGCAGAGACAAGTACTGTGTAGGATTGCTGAGTGTTGTATCTCGATAATTAGATCTACAACTGTATGGTGTTTGGCAAAAGAAACACTCTTTAATCTAGGACTGACTAAAAGATCTGCTGCCAGTGGTATAAGATTATTGTGGTTACCAATGCAAATCAGTATATCTTGTTTGAATATGATGACACACACAATATCAAACTATATCAGTCAAAGAAAAGTATTAAAAAAGTAATTTCAAAAAGGAGAGATTTCTGTTAATATGCTGTGCTCCTATAGCTAGATATCGACTGTTGAATTTATTACACAGAACAAGGTACAGATTAACACCCTTTTCATTGTCTAGTAGGGAGGAAAAGCTCTGCTCTTTGCTCTGTATATACAGCTCCACACCACACAAAGGTTTCTTAAAGCTGTATCTCTACATGTATGGCAGCCATTCCAGTGTCTTTTGAATTTCAACACAGAGACAAATTGTCAGTAGTTTAGAGAATGCAATAAAAAAAATAAAAAAATTCAACTCAAAGACATGTCTATAAATAATAAAACAAGAGAAAATGATAATGCTGAAGTGTCCCTTCATTTTTTCTGTGGCTGTATTTTAATATTTTTTTCTGTATATATTTTAATATATACATACATTATGGATGCTTTCCTAGTCTTTCTGACTTGTAAATAATTGCTCTAAATTGTGTTTGAGCTAACATTATGCAATAAAGAAGCTTAGAATGGGTTGTTTGACAGTGTTCAATAGGGGCTGAACCTCCCAATAAAGAATAATACTTCTGGTAAACAACTGAAGTACAGCAGGATGATAAATAATCCTGATGTGAGTGTGTATTAACATTCCCAGCCAACTGCATATTATTTTTTATGAGTTTGAAAGCTTCTTGTGGCTCTCGGAGGCTTCTATGATTGATTTACTAATGCCACAAAAACTGTAGGACTAATGTAATATACTTTTTTCTCACCTAATTTATTCAGATAAATCTATGGAACTTTAAAAATAAAATATCATCCCTCCAGGTTATGTGAATATACTTTAGAGACCTGTACTACAAAGCCAGTTCAACAGACCCTGGAATATCTTTTAGATGTGTGGTTTAACTAACCCTAACAAATGTGCTCTGGCTAAGCGGCCCGACAACGCTGGTTATCAAGAACACTGAGTTGTTGTTGTAGTTTCATTGATAAGATGTCAGCCCAGGGCTTCAAATTCTAACCATATTCAGTCCTAAAGATGTGTTTTTTTTATATTACTTCCAAGTCTGTATACTCGATCATAAAAAAAAGAAGTCCCCTCCTGTTCCCCACTGCGTAAGCTTTTTGAAGTGAGTTGTCCGACACTGAAAACCAGCAGTGACAGGAGTCTGAATGACTGTTTCAACACAGTTTATATTGTTCTCAGTGGTAGTGGATCTCATACTAACTCCAGTAGCTGACTTCTCTCTCTGTATCTTTGATCACTATTCTTTCATCTTTTGTGTGCCTGGGACTGGCATAAAATTGCTGCATGGCATGATATATGACTTTCCATCTCAGCAGCGTATGAAAAATAAATTAGATTTCCCTACACCATTTCCTGATCAGCCCCCACTACCAGCCCTTCCTCCCTTTCATCACACCTGCCTTCCTCATCCTGCAGATGCACTTGGCAGCTGTGAAACATTGAGGCTGGGTTCATGTTGAGTGTGTCACAAAAGCTTTTTTAAAACTCTCTACTCTTTATGTCTGGTGGTTCTTTCTAGCATTGCTATTCATAATAGAATTTCCTCAAATAAGACCACTTAAAAATTCATACTTCAATGTCATTTCTTAGGAGTAAAACATGTTTTAACCGTAACTGCGTGACTACATTTTAAAAAGCATTGTATGAGTCTCAGAATAATTTTAAAGGATTGTGACATCCATTACTTACTACACCAAGCCATTAACCATTACCGCTAGGGTAAAGGTGGACACTGTGTGATGACGTTAAGTAGTTTAGTCATTTGTTAGCAACACCATTTTATGACACAAAACTTCTTGTTAACTTTGGATCAATTTCAAATATGTTGTCCTTATAAGTCTCCTTGACACAAAAATATTGAAAAATAGGACTGGGGGCAAAAAATACCGGAGATACCCTTCACCACATAGACCTTAGGTCCCCTTTTCTTGCGTTTTGAGAGTGTCAAAGCATGTTTTCTTAATTGTGTACTGTTTCTTAAATCATTCAATGATTTGTTGGCAACTTAAAGGCAGCATAGCTTTAAGCACAGTATTGACATGTCATCACTAAAGGCGTGTACGCTGTCCAAATGAGGTGAGATATCCATATGTAGAAGACTTTTGGAACTTTTCGCTTTTTTTTTTAAATGCAGGTCTTCATTTACTTACTAATTATGCATTGTTACTTAATAGTAAAATACAATACAGTAGCCGAATCACTGTAGATATAATCGGACTTAAACACATGGACCTGTCACACTTAGCATGCTCAGTAATATGAAAGTTAACATCTACAGTGTGTTTGCAGAGTGTTTCCATTAAGATATCAGACTTGCAGAGTCCTGGGATGAAGGGGGGAACTAATTGAAACAATGCATGATGGATTTCCCAAGATATTTCCTCAGAGGAAAGCAACTTCTTTATAAAGCCTCAGCTTGTCGACTCTTGTACTGTAGGTCAGAAATAATTTGTGAAGCTTTCAATCATTGCGGTTTTAAAAAATGTAACTGTTTAACTGTGTTTTACATATTCTCACTCTCTCGTTCTTCAAAATTAGACCTTAATGAAAATATGTGACACACCTTGTCCGTGTTATAAAACATCCTTTTATGAATCCTCCTGTAGGGTCTTTCTGTTTATACTGCTGCACTTTATATTATGTTCTTATAGAGTGACCACAAATCCAATCGACGCATGCATTCCTGTATCTCAGGGTCAATAAAACACTGTGAATTCTTTTTAGCACAAGTTTGATTGTATTCTTTATAGCCTACCTTACATCCTTCACTTTCTTTGAGTGCCAACCAAAGCCAGACATCACTTCACCCTCTTCAAGTACTCTACGCTAGACGTACTTTGGATCAAAAATAAATCTGCAGCGTTGTTTTGCTGCAGGTTTTACAAAGGCCTAATCCAAGCATGTGGCACAATTATTCTGCATAACACCTTCTTGGTTTTTTTACTTTGTATGACCTTCACAAACCCTCAGAGTAGGAACGTGTAAAGCTTCAAATCCTGAACGCACTCTTTGAATCCCCTTTAGCAGACTGTGCAGTGATCAAAAGTGTTCATCAAGAATCTAGGACAACTTCCACTGAGGCTTGGAATTGCCACTTGCTCTACACTAGTGACAACATCAATGGCAGCTATGGCCTCGTTTTAAGGCTGTTAAACAGCTGTGATCACAGTGTCAAATTCATCATCACTGTCATCATCATCTCCACAAGCTGCTGCAACGGCATCTCCTTCGCTCAGTGTTGCATATCATTCAATGCACGTTCGTATGTAGGATGCATCCCTGAATAGATGTAGAGCATGTCAACATGTCTTGCAGCTCCAACATTCATTGGTTAGCAATGTAGTGACCAGAACAGCTACTACGAAGAAGTATGTAGATTTGTTGTACTAATGACTTGTCGTTTCAAGCATTAAATTGCCACTTAGAGTTCTCCTGAAACCTTGAGGTGCAACACAGTTGGAACGATTTGGCTAGAAAGCTTTATTGCCTCAACAAAATGTTCTTACCTATCACTACATGCAACACTGGGTGATTCTGTAAATAATAATGCTACCAAAGGGATAATGTTTCCTTCATTCAAATAATGTTGTCACTAGAGACGTTATACAATTGTTTTGACATTCAGTGGAGTATATTATGTATTATATTTTGGAGTAAATTGAACACCCAAGCCCTCAGGAGGAGTGCCAGCAAATGTTGGTAGTGGCCAGAAGATGGGACTACAACTTCTGTGTTAGTCACTTGATGCCATTGGCCCCAACAATACTTTTTCCAATTACCTTACATTTGGCAAAACACGGCTGTAAATTAACTTTTTTTAAAAAAATGATTGCACTATTTTATTTATCTTATTTGCACCATGTATGTTGAGTTGTTGGCGGAGCATGGGATATAAGATTTTCATTGCCAACATATATGTTGTATATGCTGTGAATATGACCAATAAAACCTTGAATCCTTGAGGCCAACTCCCCAATATAAACACTTGAAAAGCCCTTATTGAAATCATTAGGTCTAACTTGTAAAATGCCCTGAAAGCCAAATGCAGAGTTATGTTTCTCTCCATTCATCTGACCTGAGACTCACCGTGCTGCGGCTTATAGGCAGGGCAAAAGCTGACATGCTTTATAGGACCAATGTAGGCCAAAAATCACTTATGATCCAGGTATTTTTGTTCTCAAGAGTGAAGCAATTTAAGCTACATACACAGAGCAATTTTTACAAGTGTGAAAAGGAACCCGCCTCCAATGCTGTATCCAGTTCTCTTTATACATCCATGACTTTAACAGGGGCTACATATGGATCCAATGTCATGAGTAGTATTGAATATGCCCTAACAACCATGTTGAAGTAGTATACATACAACTCAGTCTTACTTATCCATCATTAGATTGTACCTTGAACTATGACCTTCTCATATTTCCATTGCAATTCATAGTGGGAAATTCCTATGAGCTGTCATCTGTCTGTGCTCTATCTTCGACCCAATCAATGTCAGAGATCTCCCGCTGCTCCGTATTGTGGGTCAGAATAGCGAGAAGCAGGCTTGCTTTCTATACTGCAAAATGGAACGGATGCCGAAAGACACGCTGTTTTTTTGGCCTTCGGCATTTTACTCAACACTATGGTAGTATGGGTATTGCATCGCCGAGTAAATGTATGGTCGCTATGACAATGAAGTGTGAAGGATTGCAGCATACTATGTGTGTTTAATTAACTGTTGTCACCAGTACAAAGACAGGCTACAGAAGCAGTTAGGTGCAGATTATGCTCAGAGCATGGAGGCAGTGTGCGAGTACAATGTTTAAAAAATAAAAGAGAGCAACTGTAAAGTTTAATTTGCAAGCTCATTTTGTGAGTGGGAGGTTCTGTTTGCTTTGATTTGTTTGTGTTCTACACAGTGGTAATGATATAAGCTAATGATACAGCGATGGATCAGTATGATTCATTTGTCATGTGGCATTTTTTTTCATGTGGCAGTTTTATAGGTTATTGAAGGCTAATAATTCATGCCTCCATTTCCTGATACTAAATATCACTTCAGGGTGAGAGATACATCTAGAGGCTAGAAGAATTCACCAACCAAATCTGGTGTTAAAGGCTCAAGTTTATCACCTTCCCCCTGAGGTTTCTGTCATTTTTCTCATGTTGAAAGTCTTCTGCAATAGTGAATACATCCTGCCAAGGCCTGAGCCTGAAGAAAGGTCAAGGACTTTTTTAGGGGTAATTTCAGGCCTGAAAGTTTAACAGGAAAAGTGAAGGGAAAAAGGCTTACCTATATCGTGTGGTATTGTGCCATACGGTCCCTCGAAAATACGTCAAGGCCACACATTCACACTCAGCGAGCAGGATGTAAAGCAGCCTTTAGAAAGAGAGAAAGGGGAAGGCTGTTATAAGGACATTTTCTATGGCATAATATCACTATACTTAAAAAAAAAGGTTATTTTCCATTTGAATCTGAGGTTAAGCGTAGAAAATTCCAAGAGAAAGTCACAACAGGTCACACGCATTTTGTCTCTTGTGAATATTGTACTGAATAATAAAATAAGAGAATCATGTAAACTTCTGTCTTTTGATACCATCTCACGCAGATTCTTAACAATGTATAGGTGTTGCATTTGCTGTGAGCCAATCATGCCCCTAAGCCTGGAAACCTTTTTACAATGCAGGCAGTGCCATTGTGATTTATAAGGAATTATCTGCTTCTCAAACAAAAGTCTTTAAAAATCTCCTTAAAGCACAGTGTAGGAGGGAGGGGAGATTGAATTGGTTTATGGAAAATTATTGAAATAGAGCACAGCGGGGTGTTTGTGCAGGGCTCCGGCTCCCAAGTGACTTTATAATCTCGGCAAGGACTGAGTTTTATTCTTCTCTTTTCTCTTATTTTCCGTGGCCAGTCGTCCCTACAAGCTGTTTGCCTTCCTAAACAAACACTCCGAAAGCTGTATTGTTTGTTTACTTTACAAATATGTGTGGGAGAAAGAGTACCGGTGTGCATGTCGCTGAATATTTCTGTGCTCGGCTTCATGTATCATGAAAAGGACAAGGTCATGCATGTAGAAATGTTTAGTGGGGATGTTAAAAAAATAAAATGCCACCATCTGCTCTCAAAGCAATAGAAGGCTATGGTTTCTTGAAGTATTAAAGGTGACAATGTAATTTTTTTCCAGAGTTGTGAAGTCCTAATCAACGTTAATGTAAGGAAATTCAGGTTGCACCTTTTTCCTCTTACTTTGATAGCATATATCTTTACAATGCATTCAGTGCTCATCCTATGAGGAGTTTGGTTACATGCTGCTATTCCGACATACCTCTACTCCGACATTGACGTCTAATTGTCGGAATGGCGGCATTTCCATTTTTTTTTTAAACGTGCCACTACTCCGACAAAATCTTTTCCATTGTCGGAGTAGTGGCACTTTACTTTTATTCAAACATTCCGCCATTCCGACATGGTGCGTTGGGTGTGCATAGCTCCACTTAAGTGGAAGCATTCTGAGCGGTAGTTTACACTGTCAGACACGCAGGGCCCCCCTCCTCCCTCAGGGATGCTTTTGATAACCCTTCCGAATCCACCGCCACTTCTCCTCCAAGTCTCTCCATCGTCATCCCATCAGCTCCAGTTTACAGCTCCGCAGAATTGGGAGCAGCCTCGATGGCTTGCATAGCTTTAACTTTCTTCGAGCGACTCCCTTGGAGATCGGATGCAGGGCGATTGGACAACAACGAAATTGAGTGCCAACCAGTCAGTGCATCCATTACAACAATAGGCTATATTATATTATACAAAATAAACTGAATATGTTCAAAAAGTATATGTTAAAAAGGCACACAAACAAAGAGGAAAGAAAGACGATGCCCCGACGCCCCTGGGTAGACTGTCGGAATGGCGGTACTAAATTTGTGTCGTAATAGGGGCATGTCGGAATAGAGGGTGCACCCCGAGGAGTTTACGTGCAGCTTCCCCCATGTATTTTTCCTCCTTCGCAGCTCGGTTCCATCCAGACTATCTAGTTGGCACACACGCAACTCTTCAATCAATGCCTCTCTCTGTGGACTCATGACACGCCTTGTTCTCACGGATCAGATTTGTTGTTTGACTTCCTGCTCACTCTTTCCTTGTGAACTTGATGTTTGATGCATTCAAAATTTGCAAGCATACCCCAACGGAGCTTTGATTTTCTGGAGCAGATCTGACTCATCAACAGTTCTCCATCAACCTGGGGACCCTAACAGATAACAATCTAAGCCTCTGTTTTTGGCAAATGCCTTGCTGGGTTTAGCTTGTCAATTTGCAGTTCAACAAATGCCAATACAGGATGCACTTTACGCTCACCAAAGACACTGAACCTCTTCTCGAACACTCCCAACTGAAAATATCTAAGCCGGAGTGTTCTGAGAAGATGGATGGTGGGTGGACTTGAGATTTGCCCATTCACAAAGTCATATAGGCATTTAAGCGGCGCAGTCAGAGAATAAAAAATAAAAAAAAGATTATTTACCCAGTATCATTAGCCTTCTTAATTCAGACTCTATTTAAAGAAATTGTCTCAAGCAATTTCCTGCCGTGTTGCACATTTATGCTAACAAAATGAATGAGGGAATTGAGACTTTGAGAGATGCCAAGAGAACGCTGTTTCATTATCATCACAACAAGTATATTAATGGAACTCATTATACATTTGTAATCAGTCTGCCTTGTTTGCAACATTTATATCCACTAAAGGTCACAAATGATCAACAAATCAATGCTCCACCCAACAAAGGTTTTAAGCAGATACTCACACTTTGGGTAAGCCTTAATGTTATCCTACTATTCATTTTTGGGTCATTTTTTTAAAGTGTTTTTGTTCATTTGTTGTTTTTGGGACAATGATGTTGCCAACCATGCTCCTGTGTATTGTAGCATTCGCTGCTACCTTCCTATATTCTGTTTTGTACGGTTAAGTTTGTTGGCTAATTAAATTGGCTAATTGGTTTTAGACAAATAGCAGTTTGACTGTTAATTGCTACTTACTGCAGGGAATACAGTAACACGGTTGTTTAACTTGCAACAAACATCCATACTAGAACTAAGGGAGGAAGATGGGGTCAAACCTGGTAATCCAGAAATTAATTCATATTCTACTTCAGATGCATTTCCATACCTTTTTAACTCTTCTAGGGAATGTGAGTAACTTATTACTTAATCATTTTCATTTTCATTAAAATAAGGCTCAGTTTCAAGAATAAGAGGAACAGTCACAGGCAGCTGTGAGTTTATACCAATCATGGTTCAACACATGGTGCCATCAACAGTATGCATCATTGAATCATTACCACTCACACTCAGCTTCAAAAGTAGACATTGAAAATAGACACAAAAAATCTTTCCGCACTCTAGTTGGACATGGAACGTGAGTCAAAGTTGTTACTAGATATGAGGCAACAGACAAACTGGAGACACAATGACAAGCCAAGTTCCCCTCTGCAACAACGTCCCACACTTCTCCCCCTGTGGAGAAGTGTAATCACATTTTCTGCAACAGTGGTTCTAGTGCCCATGAGTAAAGGGTTTATCGAATTCACACACATTGTCATTACGCAGTCCATGTGGTTTCCCCTCAATATCTGCGGCCACTTGTATCAAGCTTAAGCACTTTAAAAGCATCAAGGCTGGAAAAAACAGACACAAATACTTGTCGCTATGCTGGGAGTGTAGATAACACAAAAGGAAAATTACAAGGTAGGTTCAGTTCAGAGTATTTGGCAGAGTTTTGTTAGAGCACGATAGATTTACTGTTGAAACTTTGAACCAATAATTTACAGAACAGCATATACACATTTTTCTTTCATTAATTGAAGTGAAGTTATAATAACTATTCCACAATTTTAAAACCTTCTACGCATTTAACTTGTCACATGGCTCTTTGCTTTTATTGACTAGTTGTAATTTAAGATTCAAAATCTGACAGCTATTGTTAATGTAATGGCAATAGTCAAGACATTTCACCCAAACCCCATAACAAACTCTTTGAACCTGGAGATGAAGTGGCCACTTCCATGCACGTGTCTCCATTTTGTTCTCCTCTTTATGTTGTTGGTGTCTGAGTGAATGTCACGATCAACTTTGTAGTGCTGATGGTGGCAGACAAAAACTCAGGGGATCACTGAATCCATTAGGATTTATCCGTTGGGGAAAACACTTTCATGCAAATCCATCCAAAATGTGTTCAGAAGTTCAGATGAGAAGTGATGGATGGACCATTTGACTTATTGCCAGCCCTAGCGCATGCTAGCATTGTGGCTCCAAAGACATTGACTAAATCATTCACTTTCAAATGCTCTTTGTTATAATTTCTTCGTAAATACCTACATGAACAATTTTAATGCAGTTTTTACTTTACAAATGTATAAGTCCAATCAATGAAAGATAGTCCCCTAAATGCCACAAGGTTGTTATTCTGGACTTCCCTGGACTTGAGTTCCACTGAAGACGTTGTAGAAGTGTTTTCAAAAGGGTTGATTAAAGTTCCCTTGTAGCAAAAATATCTTACTAAAACCACCCAATGCCAAACAAAATTGTAATTATTGGTCGATGGCAATTACAGAATAGTTATGGACATGAGACACAATAACAATGTATAAGGCATGGCCAGTCTTAGGCAGCTAAAGCACTTTAAAATTAAAGGCACTGTGAATTATAGTCCCAAATTAACCCTTGCTTTTTGAACTGCAACCAGTCTTCCACCTGAATATATTGTACGCTTACTCTGATCCATCAACATGACCTTGATTTTTCCCCAACTCCTATACATATGGGGCATTCTACTTCTGTTGAAGAATCATCCAATGTGTATTTTCTTAAAGTGCACTGGGCTGAATAAAAGCTGTAGTTTCACTTCACAGTCAACCAGCTCAGGGATGGATATATCGCAGGATGGAAAACATTCCCTAAGTTAACGTTTGATCGCAAAAAACAACTCAATGAGTTACAATAATGTTTGTGTTTGAACAACGTCACAACCAAGACAGTTTGTTATTTTTCCCCCTAACCAAAATAAAAAAATGTACTACACAGAGCATCACTTGTTTCATTATCAGTCTGTAACCTTCATTAGTGATCTAACTGTGGGCTAAGAAATTACTTGGCCTGTTTAGAAGTTCAAACTATGTCATCCTTGACGTCCAAGCATGGAGAAGTACAAGTATGTTTACTCCAGTTTGGATGATACAGGCGGACTGGCCATCTGGAGTCTTTTTTTCACACGATGGTTGGTGGATGTGTGGGCCAGAAATGAGCCGATCAAAGTTGAAATAATTTCCTATGGTGGGGGCTTCAGGCTAGTGGTTGTCATGAGTACAATTCAAGCCAGCCTAGTCCATCTTTGGAGTCCACTATGTTACCAAGGTCACATATAATGAATTAATAATGTAAATGTAGAGAGAAAACAGAGAAAAAAGGCAGGGACCCAGAAATTCAAGGTAGTGCTGAGATGTAAAGAAAAGAGTAAGCCTTAAGTGGCCAATTCCCACAAATTGATTCCTTTTATTGGCAGGACTGCAACAACGCTGCTGCTTACATCAATGCTGTGCTTCAAATTGTCGTCACTGCATCTGAGTACTTTGGTTTCCTGCTTTCTAGGGCCTCCAGGACCTATTCCCTCATGGTGAAAGGTATGCCAACAAACACCAAGGGATTCAGAATATGAAAAAAAGTCAACTCTGCTTGCTTTCAAGGGCCTCTTTAAATAAGAACACAACAGTATAGATGTGACTTGAATTATAAGGTTCGCTGCAGGTTCTTTATTTTTAACTAAGTCTGGATCCTAATATTATGCTTTAGCCAATGAGACCAATAATGGCATTGTGTTAACTTAATGCTTTCCCATTTATTTCAGTGACACAACTGCTGACCCTAACCTTAACCCTCTCATGTATGTCAATGAAACAACTGCTAACGCTACCCATCCAACCCTAACAAGTGGAATCTAGCACCACTAATGCAACTGCACAAACTAATATCATCCACCAAATGCAATGTCGATGGCCAGCTAACTATGTGCAATCACACATATCAGGTAAATAACCTTGTAACATGTTGTTATATGCAGTTTAGTTTCTGCCTTAAAAAGGAAAACAAGACATATGAAAGAAAACGATACATTTGCACTCCCATGGTTAATTCATAACCAGCTAAATCTTGGATCAAAAGAGTGGTGATGATAGAAAAGCTTTCAAACTAGACTTTGTGGTGCTTGTTGTTTGATCTTTTCAATGTGATGAAAAACGCCCACACCAATGTAGACCTTTTGATATTGGACTATTTGTGGTGTGAACATGGCACAAGAGGGCACCAATCCACTCGTGTGCTCAAGATAAGAGGACACACTGAAACAAATGAACGCTTTTGGATTTATTTGTAGTCCTATTCTTGAATGAAGAGATCTAAAAATGTTACAAGGGTATTGAAAAATATGGTTGTCAAAGGAGACCAGGAAATGTAGTTACCTTTATTATTAATTGTACGGCAAAAAAAACAGAACAATAATTTTAGTCTGTTACCATATAACAACATCATAATGCATATCCTGAGAATAATGTTTTAAATATTTTCAATCTTTTCCAGCCTCATTTGGTTGTTCCATTCCAACAACATCCAATCATACAAAAGTGCACCATCTACTTGTCAGTTAACATATTTTATTATTAAAGCAAAATTTGTTTTTTATTGGTTTTGGTATATTGTATATCTTCTTGTAAGAGTCATCTTATGGGGTATACCAATCTTATTATAACATTGAAAGTGCTACGATTTTTTTTACGAGATAATAAACATAGACACTGCAACCTAGAATAGGTATGTTAATTTCCTACATCCGCTCATTACATTTTCCTGTGCAATAATCCTTTTACATCTTTAATCTCTATTGGCACCTTAGAAACATCTAAATAACCATCAAAGTTACCTTTTGTTTTTCAAAATATGGTCTTATAAGATTCAATTCAGGCAAAGAACTCTCACAAATCAATTTTAAGGAAGACTTTTTTTTAATATAATTGCAATAAAAAAGCCTTTAAAGTCATACAGACAATCTTAAAAAACTCTACTGTAGGAATAATATTTTGTTTGATGGCCATTTTCTTCTTCACTTTCCATTCTTTCGTTAGAAAAATACATATATAGTTGTAGTCATTCTTTCCTATTTATCAGTGTTTCCTGTTTTATTTTGAAATGTGTTCACCCCCTTGGTTATGTCTGTTTGTACTTCTTGTGTCTGTGTTTTCCCGCCTGTTTGATTGCCTGATTGTTTTCACCTGCTGCACCTGTGCTTTTCCTGCCCTCCCCAGTCTTGACCTTGTGATTAGTTCTGCATGTACGTTTTAAAGTTCTGGTTTTCTGTCAATGTTTATTGGATCCTTGTTTGCTGTTCATGGGAGACATCTGTTCTGTTCTGTTCTGTTCTGCCAAGCCCCTGCCCCTGCTCTACCTGAATAACATGCAATTTAAGGTACATTCTGGAAAAACAACACTGTGTCCTGCAGTTGGGTCCACCCTGCTCTGCTCTCACCCTGACAAATGCAAACTATCACTGGGACAACAATAAAAACGTGAACTGTTAAATATAAATAGCATCAATGTTAAAAGGTCTTTAACAGAGGAGTTTCTGTGCTGATTCTGTAAAACAAACGGTACTGGTATGCTCTATAGAAGGATCTGTTTGATTTCAAATCTGAAACACTGATTGCTAGACTCACTTTGTCCCATTTATCTTTAGTTTCATATAGTTTTAAATCACTAAATGTTTTAAATAAGCACAGTAGTTATTAAGGCATGAGGCTGGGTTCACATTTTTTTCTGCATTGCCAAAAATGAATGCATCAGTCACTGGAGATAACACTAAAACAAATGAAGCACAAAGTTGATATGGATTGAGGCTGGTGGATGTTAGCTGTTGTTTCAACGTCATTCTGTGCATGCACATCCAAACATATAATTCCAGGAGTATAATAAGTTAATTGGCTTCCACTTTAGCATACATAATCACTTCCAAAATGTTACTTAAATGTGTGTGTGTGTGTGTGTGTGTGTGTGTGTGTGTGTGTGTGTGTGTGTGTGTGTGTGTGTGTGTGTGTGTGTGTGTGTGTGTGTGTGTGTGTGTGTGTGTGTGTGTGTGTGTGTGTGTGTGTGTCTGTGTGTCTGTGTGTCTGTGTGTCTGTGTGTGTGTGTATTGGGAATGTGGTTGCTATACTGTATTTGCGTGAGTGCAAAGTAAGGAATGTGGGGTTTACTTGGAACCAAATATTTCAATACAGTCGTGCAACTGTTAGACGTGCTGATTTAGAAAAAAGATGTTACTGCCAAGTGTTGGTGAATATCATCATTTTGTTCTCTTTCAAGGGCTGTCAAATAAATCTGAATTGCAGGTTGGGAAAGGAGGTTGCAACTAAGCAAACATATGGAAAGGTACTGGTGCATAGGATTAAGTTATAGTGTTATGTATCGAGTCACGACACAACCACTTCCATGCGATCAATACAAATAGGTTTTTAAGATTAAAAAGTGGAGAAATTATTAAGGAATTGGACACAACACATTTTAGGTAAGGCATTCCTCAGTGTTAAAAGACAAATGAGGAATGTTTTTATTACAAATAATATCCAGTCAAGCTGTGGAGTTAATAGGGCAATGATAATCAACCCCATGCTGACAACAGATTGAATTAATGTAATTTTCCAGGTTATTGTTGGTATTGATCTATTTCAATTCGAGGTTTAAACGAATAAGAAAAGGGGTAGTTAGGGTTAGGGTTTGGATTGTGCTGTTGCATTTAGCAGCATTGAGTTATTTACTGGGAAAAAAACATTCTAACGCCACAATATCCAAAGACAGGTTCGCTTATAATTTTTTCTCAATTAATTATTTGATCCATATGATATCAGAAAAGTCCAAGATTTGCTGTATGAATATTTAGACGTATTAGTTATAAGCTTCAAACATTCAGTTTAAGAAAAATAAACAACTGAGAAAAGCAAGATATCTCCATGTTTCACTTTTTGTGTGTACAAAATTACTTTACAATGATTGAAATAGCTGCAGCTCTAATTGGCAACCATGCGTTTATCCTAAGTGTATCCAGTGATGTTCAACACAGGACATTACCAATTGTAAACCTATCCCCAAAATATATAGGAGTTAAAAGATTTCCCCAAAGCAGAAATAAACTATGAAAAAAAGTGTAATATTCACCTGTTATCACCTGGGTACCCTGGTTCTTTAGTTTAATACCTTGTCAGACACATTTAACTACTCTCTCTGGTTCAATATTTCACATTTAAAAATAATCTGTACCATAAAACACCTAGAAAAAGGATAGCCCATTATTCATAGCATATTTCTGATAGAGAGCCAAAGCTGCTTGACTTTGTGATTTCTCACAGTGGATGATTTGTAGCCTTCAAGCCCATCCTGCCCACCGCCTGTCACTGGAGCTTTAGCACCATTTGTCAGAGGAAATTCCACGGGTGGTAGTGCTGCTTCTGACAGCCCAGCTTTCAATTGGTCTGAGTTGTTTTCAAGATGAATCAGAAAGGCGTTTAATAAGGACTGAACAGGTACATTCAAAGCAAGGTCGATATAGATCCTTATTCCCTGCTGGAAACTTTACACTAGCTAAAAGCTCAAAGTCACTTTTTGGGGCTATAAATGTATATTTATTTATCGCCATGAGAACCTCAGGTATAAAACTTGGAAATAAGAAATAAAACACAGACTGACTACAATAAATGCAGAAATGAATTCAGCCTTTAGGTTGTATCTTCTGTATCTAACACTGTATACTATAATAACTATCCCTGCAACTTGTATTGATCCTAAAAAGATTATAGAAAATGTGAACCTTTTGTTTTGCTGTGTTCTTGCCGCCGGCTCCCTCAGGTTATTTCATACGCACAATTCAAGACTTATTGTGTACAGAGACATGTTATTGAATGTAAAAATAAGGAAAAAATGGTGACAACCACGTTCTTATAAGTAAATCCACATAAGTCGAACACATTTTAAATATTCTGGGTTTTGAACTCCAGGAATACTCTCTGGTGCCATCAGCTAATGGGGATACTTAATAAATAAATAAGAACCTGAGTCTTTTAGTAGGAGTTCATGTTAAATTCTATAATAAGCACCGTAAATACTATCTGTCCAATTTTCCCTCAAACAGCAATATGGAGCGATAACAGCTGCCTTTTCCATGTGCTATCTGGTCCCTCAGCAGACAGAGACATCAAAATCCTGACACACATACTATATTGTACATGGCAAATTCATGACATGTGCACATGCTGCCAAAGATGAAAGACACGAGTACAAGGCATGTGGGAATGGATGTACACTAACGAGAGCCTCGAGGCCCGGCTTAATGAGGAGGATTAGTGAACCATGATAGAGCTCTTGTGCTCTGCTGTAAGAGGGGCGATAAGGCTAGTAGCAGAGAAGGGCTGGATGGATCGGGGAGCAAAAGTTTGTCAGGTAGAGGACGGGCTCACCTCGGCTCCCAGAATTCTCTTAAATGAGACCGACGGAGTGCAGACCAATAGATGAGGCCAGATTGTAAAAGCTGACATGTGCAATCAATAGATCGCTCTGCGATACTAACTTGCTATCATCTTTTTGATATCCCGCAGAGATGGCACCTTAGGAGGAAGGCAATTCCCAGGTTTCGACAAATGTGAAATGTCTTCATGGCACTGCAAATTAATTTTTCAGTAGAAACATTATGCGACCTTCGAGTGCTTTATGAATATATTTCTAGTTAAATACTTAATTTGCCAATGTTATGCTATCAAGAGGGGGTTTACTACTTCACAGTTTGGTTCTAGCAGATGGGACAGATGGGTACAGATATTTCTGGGAGACACACTTCTGAATTAAAGACCAATAATGGTGACATATTTGTGTTGTTTATTAGTTTGGGTTCACTGCTTTTGGCCATATCTGAGTCCCTCTAAAGTGGTGAACACTCCTACATCCACCCTCAACATCCTGGCACGACTGCTGCATTTTTGCTACCATAGGCCTACTAAGGCCCATAGACACCAGAAAGTGGAGTGGCAAAGGTCCTCCAAGAGTCTTGGCAGTACTAAAGGTTGTGTGAAATAATCACTTCTCACAGGGCTAGTTGGTGAACTGCTGTAGCTGGTAAATGCTTACAGGCAAGCTAGCTGGGAAGAAGCTAGCACTATTCACATTCATTTTCAGGCCAGCTCTCCAAGCTAGATGAAGTTAGCAATGCTGCTAAAAGGGAATTGTGATTACTCTATTTGACATCCGAACCAAGAGATGAATCATGAAGTCAATAAAAGGACTGATCAATAGGCTATGTCTGAAAAGAAAAAAGGCTAGCTGCCAAAAGGTATTTGTGAAACCCTGTGGCAAAAAAAAGGTTGTCTTGTGCAGAGGTGTAATTGTAGGCTATAATTTGAAAGTAGTCTTATTTTAAGAAAAGCATTTTGTACCATTGACATTTTTCTCATTACTTCCTGAACATGTATTTTATGGAGCAGTTTTGACATCCAACAGGCAAAGATAGAAAGGGTAAATAAAAGTGGATGAATAATGTCTGAGCGAATATTCCATTTCAGGCTCTCCGTTTACCTGTTCCTCAAAGGTTAGCACTGTCAGGTTTGCTATTTGTCAATGGATTTGATCAAAGTTCACCTAAATTGCACCCAAATCTAAAAATGACTTTGTCCCCAAAAGCAAATCCATTGAAAGCAACATTTTTATGCTGATTACTACAACTGTTGATTAGACCACCTTGAAGCAGCTCTCCAGTGATGAGTAAAAGACTGCTAGTAAAAATCAATGTAATGAAATTATAAAAGCGCTCAACTTTTCCTCGAGAGGATAGTTAGGTTCTGAAAATATTGATACAACTGCATATAGTGTACACCATCTTATTGAATGGATATGAAAGAGAACCCCAGCTAATTCTAGAGTCTCATCTTTATTCTGTAGATTTAATTTAGAAAGCTTGGTTAAAAACACAATAGACCATATGACATGCATATGACCTGCTATAATAACACACCTGGTGAGAGCTTTATCCGACAAGACAATGATACATCAGTCAGTGAAAGAGCAGGCCAGCAAATGTAGATGGCTGACAGTGTTATCCTTCCAAAAGTTTCTGACAGAGGTCTTACTGCAGTGTTTAGTTGTTACCATGTGTCTCTTGCTCCAGCAATGTTTTAGATGAGGGATGTCTCTGCCTACACTACTTTATTTGCCCTAGATTCCAAACAAAAATTCCTTTTGGTGAAGCCATGGTGTCTTTTTTACAATAACATACGTTTGCCTGACATTCTGGCAAGTAGAATTGGCCCTAGGTAAAGTGTCCCATCAATTCAGTGAGAGAACCTTAACAAGCAAGCCAAACACATCTCTGACAATTCTGGGGAAATCAACATAATTTGTCAGGCAGATTGCATTTTATCTTTCTTTTAAGTGTTCCTAATCATTGTAGTCCATTTTGCCTCGAGGTATGGCACCTCCTTGCCTTCAGTTACCTGAACTCCTTATCTGTTTTCACCCCCTGGGAGCAAAATTGAAACAAGCACGGATTAACTCAATGTCACGGCAGCTTTGTCCCTGGGATAATAGGGGACAATGAGCTCTGCAGTGACAGCAGTAAATGATGCCAATTTACTCAGAGAAAGGGAGAATGATAGAATTGGAAAAGAAGAGAAGAGTTAGGGGAGATAGCTTAAGACTAATCCAACTAAAGTAAATCAGAACGCTCTGGGTTTTGCTGAGTGTTTGTCCTGTTGAAGTGATATATATCATCCAATCATTGTGGCGCAGGCGGCACAAATGCTGACTGAAGAAATGTGACAGTATGGGTTTAGAGATTTGGTGGAGCATGTCATATTTCAGTTAAGAGAAAATTGGACATGTTTTTTCATAGGGGATAAAAAGTTTGATTGAGTTTTTCTGCCCATTGCGAGGTATGACGCCGCTGTTTCCAAGTTAACTATAACCCGAATGCTACATGCTAACGTGCATTCACCAAAGGATTATTCAATGCAAACAAGTGTTCTATCTACAAAAGTCAAAGTGCTAGCCATAGCATTGGTTTCACATTAAGGATTGGTTGAGGCATTTACACGCTGAGGCATTTGATTTTGGTACTCATTGCCTACATTACGGTGGACCTTTTTAACACTCACAGTAACAGGATCAGTCGTTTGGTCAAGTCAGGTATCCAAACACATAGCAATTCATGTCAAGAAGGTGGGGCTCAATTGGAAAACTTATTTTCAATAGTTGTCACATTTGTCTCTGTTGAATCTTTCAGTTCACCAAAGAAAGGAAAAGGCACCTGTTAGTTAAAGAACAACTTAACTTTTTTACTATCATGGGGGTTTAGAGTTGGTTTTTCTATGATGAATGATTTTGAATGTTGAAGACTGTTTGGGATTCAAAGGATTAAATAAAAGAACATTTTAAACAAAACACGTTGTACTATTTGATTTGGTCTATTATGTATATGTTACTTAAAGCCCACTGGCTGGCCATGACATTCAAACTGCACTTTAGTCAGCGGAAACAGTTTTTTTTGCATTAGGTTTGGTAATTATACCTTTTCAGAGACCTTTATTAATCTTTCTAGAATAAAAACGATAAACAATTAAAGGTGAACACATTTTTAGCACATCAGGGTCAGACAGACAGATTAAAATCCAAAATGTTTGAAGGGAATGTTTCAAAGGACTCCTCTGACAGAACAAACTGTTTGGATTTTAGTTTTAGGAAAGCAAAATGTAGCTCTGGTGATAAATGATACCGCATTAATACATTGAAGCATCAAAAGAGGAGATAAAAAGAAAACTCTGAGAGAATGGAAGAGAACAAGGTTTCATAATGTTTATTTGGGTAAAAATGCTGCATTCTGGCTCAAGGCTATGTCGGCCGAGGTGAATAAACAAAAGCAATTTTAAAGTCTCAATGCAATTAGTGCATTTTCACAGACCAATACATCCTTCTGCTGAAACAAAGCTCTTTTTAAGGTCTGCATCTGCCAGGCATCCATCTTTGCCAAATCACACAGTCAGGGTAGAAAAAGAAATGACACAAAATCCAATTGGCTGACAGGGAAATCACTGCAATCTTACGGCAAAAGAAATTAAACATTGCCAGTGTGATGCTGGATAATAAACACTTTGTCACAGTGGCCTACCCTAATGAAGAAGCAGAATGCTTGAACCCTGAAAATGACCGCCGCTGGCACTTTTCCATTTCAAATCAACCCGTTTATTAAGAAATGTGCATCTTATTCAAAGGTGTTTTTTATCCAAATTGTGAAAACAATAATGTAATTGTCCAAGAATACTTCAAATGATCCTTTTCAGAAAAACTCCTACAAAGTAAAGAGTTTCTTTGGGACTGTTTTTGTCGAGAATGTACCTACAATAAAACCGGTGCTTTTTACTCATACTTCTATTTCTGATAGGACTTTACATTGCAGTAAGGAACGGAGCACAAAGGAGGAAAAAAAAGATAACATCACTATGCAAAAACATTAAAGCATTCTGTTTTTAATATAATGACTGAATACAGGTGAGGATTGATTAATAATTGGTGTATTAGCACGGTATCATGTAAGTGCAAATGTTAGCTACTTTTTAGAAAAAATGCGTTTCAAAATAAATTGGAACCTTTGAAATCTAAATACAGTGTTGAGAAATGTTTCTGCACATGAACATGACATTCAGATCAATAATTCCACAAACAATCCCTCATTTGCTCAATTACCTCCTTGAGCAAACCTTAATGACCACATAACCAGACTATGTTGAATACCTAAAAAAAATGTTGGCAGATTTTGGCAGATTTAAAGTTAGTTTATAATTTAGATGGATAAGAAACAACTGTTCATGTCATCATGTCCTGAAGTCAAACTTTTCTTCGGGTTGCAATCTGTTAATTAAAAATAAACTAAACAAGGTTTAGGAGACAACAATTTGCTATCTCTGGCAACCCATTTCAGTTGTTACATCATGATGGGATTTCTGCCTCTGTGACAAGAATGCTGAATATCATCCCAGAATCCCATTGACAATCTCTCTCTGTGATGCGGGGTGATTCTAAGCCACAGAGATTTCCCGCTCCCATCTGTATAGCGGTTAGCAGTTGCCAAGTACACCTCTGCTTCAATTCTGGCATCACATTATGCTATAACCAGATTCCAGAGCCTGCAAGCAGCAGCTCCACCTACAGCACCCCGAGTGCCCACACTGCCTTGTGGTGGGCTTAACATTGTTCGAGTGCAAACGGGCATGAAGCTGTGAAAGTTCTACCAGAATTGAGACAGTTACAATTTCACGCTGAATAACTGAGACGCTGCTTTTGCATGACGCCTAGGTCATCAAACAACTGTCACTCTAGATTATGGTTGATGTAACAAAATGTAACAGTGGAAAACGAGTCCATCTAACTGCATGTGTTCCTTTCTCACTTTTCAGCATCTTGCATTGGCGTTAAAGTTATTTTAAATGCAGTTCCATGTGGAGACCTTGAAGGTAAGGAATATGTAAATTGAGTATCGTCTGCCCTACTGTATGATACATTAATTCATCTGATTTTACCCTAAATAACTATGCTCTGGCTGTCAGCTTGTCGACGTAAAAAAGCAGTGTGCATGTTCATGAATGTCAAATAGCTCAAATAAGATGTGAGCTACTGAGTGCCTGAAAGCAAATGAATTAAGCTGTGTGTGTGTCTGAACGCTCTGTACAAAAGAAGATGCATCGAGGTAATCAATCAATAACGCTGCCTGTCATATAGGTACTCTTCAAGGGTTAATCAAGGCGGCTGGAGGATGCCAATAAATTGTTTTGAAATCTGTGTTTAAAGCCTTGTGCATCCAGTGTTGACAGTTGGTTAATTAAGGAATTAAGATTGCACACGCCTTCATTCAGGGCCTTTTGAGAATCCATTCACAAGCAACAATACATCAGTATGGGAACATCAGGAGTTACTGAGACATGTGAATAACACTTAAACATACCAATAAAATGCATGCTGTAAAGCAATTAGATGTATATGTACACAAATGACAGCACTTGTGTTTAACCTTTTCAGTCAGCAACCCCAAGAATAATCATGTTGTGTCAAAAACACTAAACACGAATAAGCTATGTGCAAATATAGCAACTGTATGATTAATGCTTTTGGTGTTAACATTTGGCCTATAATTACAGTAAGTCCCACTGATAAGGAAGTTGAAGTTTGTGCTATATAAGGAAAAATAATAATGTAAATGTACAAATGAAGGGGTTCTTGTGTTAGTATGCACCTTTACATAAAACTGAAAAAATTAAGGGATTGAGAAACAAAAAGACAGGAACTTGTCACGTCACGGTTTATTTTTTAATTTGTTTGCTTTTGTGATTGTAAATAGAACTTTATTATCTAATATCAACTTTCCGGAAGGGAGAACACAGTTCATTAAAAGGACCAGTTTACATGAAAGAATGCGATTCATAACATAAGATAGTCTATGCTTCTATTTGTGATGCTAGTTTGGCTTGGTTTTGTGTTCCTTGGACAACACCTACTGTACTGTATGTCCTAGCTGATCCAGCCACTATGAATTTCTGATGGCTTTCCATGACCTTAATCCTCTTTTTCAGAAACAACTGTGAACACAAACCGTTACTCGTACAGATTTAATCAAATATATCTGTTTCAAGGCAAATTATATCACTGGTAAAGGTAATGTACTGTAAAAGCCATTAAGATGATATTGCATTTTTCCTCCCCAACCATCTGGCGACCACCAGGAATTATCCTGAAAGTCTCCGTCGGGACCTGACCCCTAGGTTGACAAACACAGGTTTATAGTAATTAACTGTAGAGGGTAGACCTTCGCACAAGCCAATGATGCATTCAAATGCTCCTCTAATGGTTCCATTTTCCAAGTAGGGAAGAAGTTCTCATTACTTCTGTGAATTGGTTAATTTTAAGTCGTATTGTGAAAACATGAATGCTATATAAGAAAGTTTTGTTGTATATTATTGCTCATTTGGATATCAGTTTCGGAGTCTCCCATTTTGTTACATTAATGTGTAGCCACTCCACAATTGGCCTTTGCTCTATTATTGTCAACGGTGGGGGAAATAGGACCCAAGTGCAGCAACAAAGAGAGGCAGGTATGGGTACAAACAAAAGGCGACCTTTATTCCAAAAGCTGTTTTACAAAAATACAAAGTTTGGGAAACTCCAGGACATGAAAAACACCTGACTTGACACATGAAAGACAATAACAAACTGACAAAGAACACAAGGGAAAGCTGGACTAAATACAAAGACACTAACTACAACACAAGCCACAGCTGGGGAGGGGAGGAAGAAACACCAGGACAAAAGGTGACAACAATGAAACAATCAGACACAAGGAAAACCAAAAGACAGGAAGTAAAACTACACATGACACAACGGAGGGAAAACATCTCAAAATAAAACAGGAAACAGACATAAAGCAAGGATCATGACAATTATTGGTTCTTTCTTTGGCTATGCTACACACTTCCACCCAGTTTCATGAAAGTTGGGCTTGTAGTTTCTCTGTAATCCTGCTGACATACTAACAGAATAACTGAGCAACCATAACCTAGCAATTAGGTTGCCATACAAGAAAAGACACAGACCATCAGCTACATAGCAAACACACACACAGACACACACACACACACACACACACACACACACACACACACACACACACACACACACACACACACACACACACACACACACACACACACACACACACACACACACACACAAATGTATGCACTGGGTTGCTTTAGAGGATAATTTTTAGTCTGGTTAGTTATCTGATCCAAGCCACAAAGAGCACATCTGATACCAAAACCAAAGCCACAACTGGACTTCCACAAGAGACAGAGCAGACTGCTGGGTTGCTCTAGTCTAGAATTAGATTTTACTTACTCCTTGCATATCAGTTACTGAGTTCAGTGTGCATTTTAAATAAGCAAGGGACTGGTGGTTGAGTACTACAAGACAGATCCAAATTTAAACCCATATTGCCTTCAGGGGAGATGAAGTGTGTTTAAAAGAAGCACCCTTTTAAATCTTACACATATATTACTGCTGCATATCTTCTGCTACATATCAGCCACTTACTTATGCACTCACATAAAAGAGCATACAATCCATCAAAATGCCGGCTTGGAAATTGTTACATAAAGTGTACACTGGAAAGCTGTCAAATGTATGTACAGTATGTGTCCATTCAATTTGCCAAGAGACGATTCAACAGACTTCATTCTATAAAAAACATATATTAATATGTCATTGACGGTGACGAGATCTGACTCTGCTGTAAAGGGTTACGGTTTGGGGTTAGTGTGTACGATCTAGCTTGCCAATATTTGCATTTAACTTATTCTGAAATAACCCCAGTGATTATTTTGTGAGGTGCTTTGACCTTACTGATGTGGCCTAACATAGCTCAGAATGGCCATGCAGATATTTTGTGTGTTTATTTGTTTCCCCCTTCATTGGATCTAGGTTTTAAAGAATGCAAATCTTCATATTTGTATCGTACACAAGAGTTGGAGGGTTAGATTTCTCTAATAATCTCTTTCATATCCAATCAATACCAGTATTGTAACTAAAATCACCTAAATGCAATTGATTGAATTGAATCAAATCCAACTGGAAACACATTTTGATGTAATGAATCGGAATGAAATTTAATTGCTAAATCAGTGGCCTTTATATTCACCAGCTTATTTCAGTGTGTTAGCATGCTAACATTTGCTATTTAGCGCTAAACGCAAAGTACAGCCGAGGCTGATGGAAAAGTAATTACTTGTGCATGTGTCTGGTCATAAACCTTAATAATGGTTACATTTTCAGACTTTCTTCACATCATTATAGCACTTGGTTAAAATAAATAATGCAGCACCAAAAGTTATAACAATTCATCGTAAGGGGGATCATAATGTGTGTACCAAATTACATTGCAAACAGCAAACAACATAACAATGGTGCAGGAGGAAAATCAGGTGATATTGAGATACTTCTGTCTAGACATAAGTGGCGGAGTGGCCAACCTACACTACAACTTAGCACTCCTTGATTGGCAAAATAATTAGTTGCACCAATTCTGTTCAGAATTTCGCAGATCTGATTCATTTTGTAACCCTAACCCTAATCCTTTTAGTTGTAAAGGTGTCAGCACCCGTATCAGAGACAAGTACTTTCTGTTTAAAGTCACCAAACTACTCAGGTGATGAAACATTACAAAGCGCCTCTAGAACCACAGAAGACATCAGACTCCAGAATATTTTCCCAGACTAAGAAGTACCAATTCTGACTACTAAATGAACTCTGACAAGTAAAATCATTGTAGTGCCTTTGAAACTTTAACTCAACAAAGAGAACTTTCACAGAATGAGTCATAAGGCCCTTATTAGTCGGCGTTATGGTTGCACAAGGAATCATTTAAGAGGTTGAGAAAAATCCATAAGTCCTAAGAATTTCATTGACTTTGTCTTGTCTTTCACAAGTCTCAGCAGAGCCTACATACATACTCCTCTTTAACATTATTACCACCTGGATCTGGATCATCACAGAGCTGCTTTACCGTCCTTTCAAATCAAAACCAATCTCTCTCTGCAAACAGACCTATCATCGTAACATGACAGGTTGCTGAGTATACCATGACACCATCTATCTAGAGGGATTTTCACATGACACCGCAGCTGCAAATGAGGCGCCTCAAAGACACAAGGTCAGAGAGAATGCTACTCACGTCCATCCGCCCTGCTGTTGGCAATGTTTTGATCCGAGCCCTGGGCGCTTGGACCAGACCCGTCTCTTTGAATGCTAATGAATGAAGTCTTCAAAGAAAGCAGCACTCCCTAAAGTCACCTTATGCTATTGGGCCTAATGTAAGAGACAACTTCTCATAAACAGTATGGAGGGGGTAGACATCAAAGTACTAGTGTTTTTTCATTCATTTAACTTCAATTTTGTAGTCCAGCAGTTCACCGTGATAGCATTTCTCATTTCTGTCAACTATGTAGTGTGGACATGAGAGGTGGTAGTTGGATGAGTATAAACATTTTTATATCATTGACTTGCACCCAAGCGCACAGGCTAACACATTTGAACTTTATCTTAATAGCAAAACTAAGTTTTTCTAATACAAAAGACGTGGCTATAATGCATCATCACCTAGTTGTTTTATGTTGTTTTATTATAGTCTTTGTTGTTAAAATCATCATTACAAATAATTGACAGTTTTTACCAGTATCTGCTGCTGCGTTGGTGGTAACGATGACCTCATGTCAGTTCTAGAATGAATTAGAGTAGGCGACTCTAGAGATAAACCAGCTTTACCAACATTTTCCAGATGTTTATTTTGTTTAGTTTAGTTTATTAGTTTATAATGTTGTGGACAGTCTCCATTAATTCACAAAAAACAGTAAATGGGGCAGCTTTAGCCGACATGGCTAATTTCCAGCTGTTGTCCCCGGCCAGGTGGTAATAGACATCCTAAAATCACAATAATGCACATAAATGAGTCCACTGTAAAACTGCTTTATGCTATTTTAATATATGTTCTGCGAACACTATTCCCTGCATTGAACCTGCTGTGTTTTTACAACATTTTAGGCTCTGTGCAGGCGGGCTGAACCTGACCTCTTCTTGATTCTATCTTTAGCTCTGCAGCATCGGTGACACAGCTGGTGGATTGCTTCAGTGGGTCGTTGCTACATAATTCATCTGTGTTTGATCAAAATCTGCTTGAAATGATTCAGTGTTACCCTGACTCAAAACACCAGCCATTTAATCATTATCACGGTGCAGCCTGTCTCACTGCAAGGCTGTCACACTGGAGTTGTGCTGTAAAACAGCATGTGTGTTAGGTGTTGGGATACCAAACACCCCAGATACTGGGGATCTGTAAATAGGCCTACCCTAATACTATTATTAAGCAATTATATAACCAATGAATGCCACTGAAAGTATAATGTATATTATAGTGTGCAAATACAGCCACTTCTAAATCTAACCCTAACCCTAATACAAATAGTATCATTCTAATAACACTGGTGTGGCCTCATCTTTTTCAGCAATAGTGCAAAAAATATAGGATTTGAATACAAAAATACAAAAGAATACAATTGAAGTATTAACTTTTTGAAATGTCCAAAATTATATATATTTTGAACAGTGACCTTTGTAATTGAGTTATTTGTTTAACGAGGTAGCTAAATCATGCTTTAAACATTTGAACGTCTTCTAATAAACTAGGCTAAGCTTAGTTAGCTTAGCAGAATATCAGTACTTGAGCTTGAAAGCGTTGAACTCTAGCGGAATTTATGCTATTTGGTGGGGTTTAGCTACCTCTTTATCAAATATATAAAGGTAGTAAATGGATAATACATAGATTTTAATATAGAAAGCAGATTCACACAAATGGCAAACATATTATAGATGATGTCCATACATATCTAAAATCGAGTTTATTTTTCTCAACTAATCAGTTAAAAGTTAAATGAACACCTTTTGTTTGCAGAGTTTCTCTGTTGCACTCCCTGAAGCCCGGCTGTCAGTCATGCACAATTATGTATATGAGTTAAAACTTTAAAAATGATAGGCCTTTAGTTCTAGCCTTTAGAGGGGAATAACTTCTGACATTGCATGAGAAATCATTTAGAATTGCATGTCCCGTAGCATGCGATCGAGTGTTATTGAAGTGCTGCAAGACAGTGATAGACCTACAGTGTATCTCAGCCCAATGTTTAATGCAGTGACAGAGTGATGCATCGGAGAGATGAGTCGGTGTATTTATAGGCTCATTTGCATGCAAGATATATGATGAAGCCGCATACAGTAATTGACTGTCTAAGTTAGGCCCTGCAGTGCTGAACACAAGATAGAATATTTATGACGAGTAAACAAGGGTGGGATGCATTATGTATGCAAGGGTAATAACACATTTTAAAATCCAAAATTCTTTGTTGTTGTAAAATCTGTGTTGGGATGAGGCTTACATAAAGAGCCCCGGCTTGAAGCTCATGTTTGTCTCCTGTCAGGTTGTAATGTACTCACTTATGCATGCTGGATGTAAATACTAAGCTAGCTGGATTACATCCAAACCAGACCTCGAAAACCAGCTTAAAATGACATAATTTTATCTTGCATCATACAGACAGGCAAAGCCGCAGTGCATTATCTCCCCTGTTCACACAAAGGGATATATTCATTTGCATGCAAAATAAAAACTTGCGCTGGATTAGTTTTACACCATTTCTCCTGAAAATCGTTTATTTAGCTACAATGATTCTGCCCTTTCCCGGGGAATCCATCACTCACAAAGTTCTTCGAAAAACTTTAATACATTGGCCCGAGCAAAAGGACAATGCATGTATGTAGTTGGTGTTGCACGGCTCTCCTGTGGCATGGGGTCAGTCTTTAACGACAAAGGATGGCATTTTAAAAGGTCGGCCTGCAGTATGAATACATGGCAACCCCTCTTTGTTATATCTCTGCTCATGGCACACACTCTCTTAGGTTCTCTTTTATTCTGGCAAATAGTCACTTGGTTGAAAAAGTAAATATAACATGCATATGTTTAAACAACCATTTTTCTTTTGTGTTTTTGGGACAATTCACAGTTGAAAGTTTAGAAGAGCTGTGCTTCATGACTATCTTCCCTATAATTTTCTAGATCATAGGTTAATTGTTTGGTCTATAAAATGCAAGAAAAATAGTGAAAAATGTCCATTCCAGTTTTTCAAGGTCGAAGATGATGGCATTTTTTTCGGTCCAAAGCACAAAAATATTCTCTTCAATGAGATACGAAACAAAGAGAAGCAGGACATTTCCGTATTTGAGAGACTGAAAACAGCATTTTATGACATTTCTGCATGAAAAATTACTTACATACATCCAGATTGGTATATAGCCATTTGTCAAGTGATGGTTTGGAAGTTATGGCATCAGATCCACTGAATAAAAACTGTAGAGCTGTTAGGATGGGTCAACTAATAGACTAATTGATGAACAGGAAAAAAAAACCTGTTTGATTATCATTGGCAATTTTAGTCCATTGATAAAAAGAACAAAACACCAAGAATGATCAAGTCACATTCATACTTTAAGTACAAGTTGAGCAATGGATGGATCCTGTACGTTTTCTTTATTAGTATGGTGCTAAATTTGTTGCTAAAGTTGCCAAAGTGTATGGCTTGAGCTCAGTCTCTAAAGTGCCTCAGTGACTGCCAGACACCATACTCTGCTCCCTGTCAGGGTTGATCACAGATGATGAGGAATGTTGGCACATTTTTATGCTGACATTTGAAATCACTGAGCATGCCTCATTCAACACAGTACTACAAAGGTTTTAGGAATTCCCCGATCGCCTAATCACAACCTCTTTTTGGTTTGCTTTTCTGTGTTGCTAGCGGCTTCAAATGTTTGGGGAGTTAACATCAACTGCAATTTTTGCTGACTTCAATGGATTGAAGTTGTTCTGCTCTGCAGTGATGTAGTATACTCTGACTGTGTTCATTGCACCTTGGCATCAATTATAAGCGTTTGGTGATTTAAATATGTGAAACTCACAATCAAAAAGTTGGTTTTGGTGTTTAATAAATTATAAAAAGTAGATACTGTTCACAATGATTTTCTGAGTTCTTTCTTACTGAAGCAAAAAAGGTGGTATTTGTACTTTTCTAAGCAACTTAATGTAATAAGTTATGTCTTTAAAATAGAAATGAATATATAGTACGACGTAGGAATCCTTAGTTCTTTCTCTCCCGGCACTTGTCAGACCACTAAGCCAATCATACTTCATGCATTACAGAATGGCAGGTACATAATAGAGGAGAAACAATGGAGGTTTTCAGGTTGGTAGCTATTATGGCTGGATTTCTGATTGTAGTAGCAGGTAATTATATTGTCTTTCTGAGCCCTCTGTGTGACACACAAAGACTTTCTTTCTAACAAACACCAGACAGTTTTTGCCAACTTCTACTTTAATGAAACCCTTTGTTCTACAAAAGTATATCCTGACATAACTGAACTTGATTTTCATTTGCTTTTCAGGTGGCATTTACTATGAGTTTAAATCACGTGGTTAACATTCTCTCTGTGTATTCAATTCGGACCTAATCCAAATTAAATTGTTTTAACCTTTTCTGTAATGCTGCTAACAGACCAACAAAGCTGAAAATACGTAGCCTTTGGCAGAGGTAAAGTAAAATTGACAAATTAATAAGAAGCAGAGTTGGGAGGGTTACTTTAAAAATGGATTATGTTACAATTACTATTTACCTTTAAAAATGTGTAATCTAAGTAAAACATATCAAAGCAAAAAAAGTCATGTTAACAGATTATGTTCCGTCACATTTAGATTACATAATACAGCACCAATGAAAAACATGAGCACATACTACAGTTTGAAAAAGTAAAATCTGAGCTAAAAGAATATCTTTGAGTTCAATACATACAGTTAGGCTCCAACACACTATCTTATGAACATATGTGTTGCATTGTGAGTGAAAAAACCACAAATGAGCCAAATAAATGGAAAACCATAAAACTAATTCCTGCAGTAGGTGTATAAATTCACAATTAAAGTAAAGAACAGTACAGTTTATAGAAACAAATAAGATCTGGTCCTTTCACAACAAACACAATATGCTGTGTTTAGTTTTTTAGTAACATTGTAATCCTGCTGGCAGTTTGTACCAGTAATCTCATTAGAATGTCCCTTTATGTTTAGGTTGTATTTAGGTGATTTGCTGAGCGACGTCACATCTCTAAGTGGTTGTCCAGTCACATCAGAGTCGGCCAGCTAACCAATCAGAGCAAACTGGACTCTGGTTTCAGACAATGGGTGAAAAGATGGCGGTATGACAAAAATTAAGATATTTTCGAACATTAAAGCATGTAATTATGTCACAGTAGAGGCAAGCAATACAAATATGAACCTGAAAATGAGCAGAATAGGGCCCTTTCAATAACGTCCACTGAAATAATTGTGTGATTCCGTATCAAATCGACCTGAAAAATGACATGCTGAGGTGCTGCTCTGCCTGTCTCACATCTGATAGAGTTCTTGAAAACACACATAAAAGATTCAATAAAATATTCACAAAGCTGTCAGTCAGTGAAATACGAGTGAACAGCTCTGTGGGAAGAAATCAAAAGTCTGATAACATTGAGCTACGCACTGATGTTTGTTGGTAGCATTCTGTTTGCAGACTGCTGCAAACCAGCTGCTGACGGAAATAACAAGATGCACCCCAGAGAGACATGAATGAAGGGAAAAGTGTTTGCTCCATATGATGCTCTGCAGAGGCAAATGAAAGGTTGCTCCACATTTGCATGATGTGGGACTGTTGTTGTCTGGCAGTATAATGTGTGTCATTAGTTAATTAGATAGAGGAAAAAAGCACAGCAGTCTATCAATAGCTCCTTTGATCAATAAAACATGAAAAGCTTTGTCAGCAGTCGCTCAGTCACATTCTAAAAAAAGACCAGTGGGTTGTTTTTCTTTCAGTTTGATTAATGTAAGTGGGAGAATATTTATTCTTATCCACATTCATGACTAACTCCATGAAAATCCCTTTTATTTTGAATTAAGTTTGAAGAAGTGCCTTGTTTTTATCACATGATGTCGTTTTAATCCAAAGATATTTTTCTAACCTTTGCCTATCAAATATGGTTTTATTACATGTCCTGCAATGTACTTCCTGAGAAGATGTGTATATTGTGTCATTTGTTTCTTCATGTATTTGTTTTATTATGCTTTTGGTAAATCCTTTTACAGACAGTCATACTTCTTTCAATTGTCTTTTCAATGGATATCTATTGGGGACTGCTAACACAGTAATCGTTAGCTGAAATAGTGTGTTTCATTAAACCTAAGTAGTTATTTCAGACAATTCTTTCTTCATTAGATGATAACATAATCTTTACATACAGTACAATTAACCCAACTGGGAGTATGGGAGGAAAATTAAGGGAACTCTAAATGAGTGTTTTTGTCATTACAGTGGTTATCAGAATACAAACTCCCATAGAGGTGTTTTGCTGAAAATGCTCCCAAGATGGCATTAAATGTCAGTGTACGCCCACACTATGCTGATTGATTGCATTTTCCCCTGCTGCATGTATAGTAAGCAGAATTTCAGGTGAAGATATCGGATATTGTAATCAAAATCCCTCAGAGGTACAGTTTAATATGAAAAAGCAGATAAAGGCACCTGAGTTTATTGAGACTTACAAATAATTGAACTGCTATGGCAATTTGCATCAATATTTCAATGAAGCACAACATCTGAAACCTTTATCATTAATGTAAATAAGTAATACGTTATTTAAAGATACTTTTAAAGGTGATCCAAGGAGTCAGTATACATTCAAAACAACACACCAGAAACATTGTTGTTCACTGAAGTCAGCACCAACCGTGTTGAATGCATTTCCTTTCTGGTTCAAATTAAATGGATTGTTTCAACTTTGCAATCCTTCGCTCTTCTTCGTCACTGCCTTAATCAGCACATTGTTGCCTTTCTGGTTACATTACTGCTACCTTTGGATCGGCGTAGAACTATTGTCAGAAATAAGGATGATGGCTACTACATGCACAAGGATGCACAAATGCCGCGCATGGGTGTGGCACCATCCAAACACTCCTCCTCGCTCTGTAGATCTCAGAAACTCCACAGGTTCATGTCATGTATTCAACTGGATTTGCACGACCCAATGGTTTTATTATTATTAAGTTATGCCCTAATGCTTAAAGTTTAATAGAAAGTTGAAATGATGTGTTGGTGATGTCTTGCTTTGGAACAGATTGTTTTGACAGACAACCAAAAGAGCAGACCAACATTAGCTGAACAAAAATCATCTCAATATCAACATCTGAACTTCCTTATTATCAGTATACAGATACTAATGCCTCATTGTTCAATATGTACTCCCTGAGACCTCCTTTCACAACTGTGCCAGTTGTAGATGAAAGATAATAGGAATGACTCCTAAAACCAATGAATGAGTAAGCATTTTACAATTTCTGGTTCCATCATCTCGAAGTTAGCAATTTTATGAATGTAATTGTGGTTTGATGCCTGAAATAAGGTCTGTGGTTAGCACAAACTGAAGAGATTTTCACATTTTCTTCAACAACACAAGATACGTCAGTAAATAACCAACTGGTGAATCTCTGATCTTCTATGTGTCATAAAAATGGTGGTTGCAAACGAAACGCTTAAAAATAAGTCTGTCTTTAGCTTAGCGGTGATGATGCACAGCCATGCGACGTGGTATTGGTTCATTTATAGCCTGACGTAAGCTATTTATTTCTGGCAAATGTATTGTTTGCCACAGTTTTCTGCCATATACAAAATTCCTAAATCGGAGTTGCGATGTTAACTTTTGGGTCGGCATTTCAAAAAACGTCACCACTCTGTAGCATATGATAATTAATCAACAAGTCCTCCAACGATATGATCCCATTCCTATACAAGGGCATTGAAAATGAAAGTCATAGATTGTCAGCAGAATCGAAAGGTTATAAAACTATAGAAAGCTAAGAGTTTGCATAATTCTGCTTGGGAGTACATGACTTAAAACTCTTTCTAATATCCATCAATAGTTTTGAATCAAGACTGGTCATTTGGCAACCTGTCCTTTTCAGTATTTTGAGAAAACTTTTGCATCGTAAAACTGACGCTGAGTTTTTGGGGATCTAATTCTACATTCTGTTGAATCCTCGATAGAATGATTGCTCAGTAGCAATCTTGAGCTCTAGGGTAAAGCGCATTCATGAGTCAGTGATATTCGTCTTGCTTGTCGGAGATACTGTTACTGCACTTCCAGTTAATGATAGCTAATAAAACTGACGGGTTCGGTTTCATACCATGATACATGTCTTCCCTGGTGGCTACGGTATCAAAACTGCAGAGATTATTCACAAAAGAAAATAAATGCTGAGGCCTTTCCTGTATTGAAATTAAATTCAATACCACTTCTCCGTGATAACACAAAGCTTTTATATGAGCACATTAACCGTAACACTGAGCCTAATTAACGAGCCAAAAGGACATTTGTCCTGAAAATGTCTGTGGAGTGACTTGGCTGTTCTCTAAAATTGTAAATGCATCAACACATTTTGGCAGCTTGTGTCCTGAATATTTGATGGAAATTGTTCTTAAATTTGATTTGTAATTCTGCTGGTTCTTTTGTCCATCTAAACCCTTTGCTGCTCTTCTATCAATGCAATTTAATTTGAAAAAGTAAATTAATAACACTACGTTGAGTGAGCTGAATTTGTGGATTGATATGATGACTTTTGGACATATTGTACGGAGATAATTCCAAGATAATCAAGATAAGAACCTAATGATGTCATAGTAAATCTGTAATGATTTGCTATATAGGTTTTATTTGCATGTATGTTTGGAAGTTCTGTGACACAAGAGTTATTGGGATCAGTTTTAGGCTTAAAAAGCTTTCAGAAGTTTTTGAACTTATTCTGGCTGATACTTTACTTAGAAAAATGTCGCCATTTTTCAGAAGTAGATGTGGAAAACTAGTATGTCAGCATCCGACTTTTATTCCCCAAATAAATATTTGGAATTTCACTTATCATTTTAGAAAGAATCACAGCAGTGTCGACAACCTTATGGCAAAATGGCTACAAAGGAATAACTGACAGTTGTATCAAAACCAAATTAACACTAATGCGATTGATGCAGCTAATTAAAAAAGAAACAACACTTACGTTGTATTTGGCTTCCCTTGTTAACAAAGCAATACACAAATAGCTAATTAAGACTTCATTTGCATTTCTGGTGGGACTTCAATGGAGTTTACCATCATGGAATAATGGTTCAACATTCCCCAATCAGAATATAATGTGATTATTATGTTTCTTTCATTCTGCTGCCTCAGTGTGAACGCAGCACAACAGCTCTTTCACACCAATGATTCATTTGGTGAATTTAGCTGAATTGCTGAAAATGAAAAAAGCTGGAAATGGAATCAGATGATTAATATAATCATATATTATCATAATCATAGTATAATTAAGTGAATATGTGAAAATCATTCATGTTTAGCTCAACTGTTGTGAAATATACATTCCAGTTTTTGACCAATAGCAATTTGTCTTGATAAAGCTGAAGTTTGATGGAATGAATAGCTGAAAAGTCCAAATTGGAAGAAACAATCTTATTTAACCCACTTCTGAAACTTCAGCAACAGTGGTATACTGATACAAGTATGAGTTACAAGCCATCCACAACTCTTCCATATTGAAAACCAACAAAGAGCGATTCCGGTTGAGTCAAGCACTCTTAGAATATAATGCAGTTAAAGAAAATATGTCCTCTGAACATGAAGTTCCTGCATGGCTGGATTTTGAACATGAAAAAACTTGAATGCCAACAATGTCATTTCTTAGCATTTGATATTGTGTAATGACAGGCAACAGTACACAATATTGAATCTCAAAAGCCTGCACAACAAGTTTCAAGTTTTATTTTGTCAAATCATTTCACAAACTGTATTAAGTAAGATGAAAGCAATAATATGAAGTTGAACCTAATATGTTTTAGTTGACATAACAGATACAATAAGTCAACGTGTCCATGTTTTCAATGTTGATACGTAGTCAGGGAGACAATACACTTCAATTCACCTGAGATATCTAGTGAATGTTCTTATTTCTACCCCAGGCCCTCCTGTGGATCTGAATATATCAAAGAAAAAAGCCCATATAACACTTCATTAACTCCCTGTCTATTGTTACAAAAAAAAAAAATGTTTTCTAGGTAGCAGCACATTATGCAACCCGAGGCACTGTCTAATCACTGGCCGCTTCATTGTCTGAACAGTAATGATGCCAGTGTGAGAATCAACATATGTGAGGAGAGGGCTGACTTACAGTTTTATTCACACATGTGAGAAAGCAGGGAGTGCAATCTGAAGGTGGCACAGCTAAATCACAGGAGTTTAGACTGTTAAAGGATTGTTGAGGTATAGGCTGACTCGATCCTGCACCCTTCATCCAGGTTGACAGTTTTGGGACAAGTTCATAAACAGCTGCTGCAGGAGGGTGAGCTATTCAGGGATCTCGCCATCCAGACATTTTTTTGATCAAAGCTCAGTAGGAAGAGACACAAACAGCATCACAGTAGATCCTAAGCTGCAGTTTCATCAGCCAATTTTTATATAATCTGCACAACTTTGGGATGTTGACGATTTTGTCTGACTGTCAAGTTTGCTTTGAACTCAATATATTTGGGTAATGTTTAAAGCATATCACATTTTTCTCCTTATTTTCTTTTTACAGATCTCTTGGAAAGGCTTCCAAGCACTCCCACTCTCAAAAGATATCCGCAGAGAAAAACAATGCATCTCTGCGTTATTCATAAAACTGATGGCACATCACTTTCATTGCAGTGGGTCATGTGCCCAACAGTTTGATTTGCTCTGCCTTTTCTGTTTTGCCTCTTGACAATACACAGTTTGATTCTGTGTTCCAATGTGCATCCAAGGAGGATTCAATGCAATTATGTCTTAGCAGCTGATTCTTTACCAGGCAATGAGCTAGTGAGTTGAAAAATAGAGAGAATTAACGTAAAACAAACAGCCCTGTGTCTCTTTGAGTGATGGTAATATTGGAATATTCTGCAGATCACAATTAGAAATACCATCTGAAAAAACCTTGCTGAACATTTTTATTTCAAACATCAAATCCATTCTGTTGTACAGATCAAACCATTTAAAATTGCCAACATAGCCATTCATCAATCACGGCTTCAGATGCTTACTCGGGTTGACCATTCCAGAAACCATTACCAACACAAACTTGAAATAGAGCGCCAACTAGAACTATCTAAAATAAATGAAATCCAAGAAGGTGTAACCATGAAATCCAGAAGGCGAGAGAACGAGAGAAACCTTTACTCTAAAACTACCTAAAGAACAAGAGCTTAAGGCCGAGGGGCTATCATGGCAGCAAATCGATTGAATGATATGCCATCATGCAAATAATAGATTTCCCCAAAATATTGTCAGGCTGTGCCATCAGAACTCACAAAAAGGATCCATTATTTACCAACTGCCTTCTTAATCTCACCACAAAACCACCTTAAATCCGTTCAATCATCATTCCAGGTTCTTAATAACAATCAAATCTGTTTTAATCCGCGATAAAGTCATTGAAAAGTTTATTTAATTTGAATTAAAATCAACAAAAGTTGTCGCATGTCATTCAAAAACAACAGATGTCAAGATGCATTCTTTGGCAGAGTTGTGTTCAACACATTAATCATGACTTCAAAAGTAGAGAAGCAAAGAAGAAATTGAATCGTGAAAGTCAAAACAACACAGCTCATTAGAATATAATTCAATCACTCCAGAGTTAGACTTACTCAACATGTTGAGGAGTTATCTATTAGGATCACATCAATATTTCCTTGCCTATTATTAAAATGCATAGGATGGAGGATTGAGTTTGTGGGGTTGCGCGAAAGGAAGATGTCTATTTGGAAAATCAATTAGTGCGTGTTTGATGTGATAGACTGATTATTATCCTCCTCCAGGCAAGGAGCCTGTTTTTGGAAAGACACAAGGCATCAGGATATTTCTTCTTTGAACAATACGTTATTATGTGTTATTACTAGTAAAATGTACTGATTATTTACAAATGATGCAGTGATTAAATCGTGAAAATCCAGTATATTGTGGCTCAAAATTATGCAATAAAACAAGTCCATCCAATTGTAACTTCAAGGCATGGACTATTGTAATTCCTCATTATCAGGCTGTACCAACACATCTCTCAACACTGTACTAAACAAGATCATTTATACTGAAGCTGCTCGTCACTTGCTCCCTGTGCAATACAGCATATCTTTGTGCCCCACTCATTCCGAGAATTCAGGGTTATTAATGGTTCCCGCGAATCTTCAAATTTACAATTGCGGCCAGAGCATTCATCCATCAGGCTCCTCTTCTTTGGAACCAGCTTCTAGTTTGTGTTTTGGAAAGCAGACACCATTTCCACAATTAAAAGCAGGGTCACGACTTTCCTTTTTGATAAAGATTACAGTTAGGGCTGGCTCAGGCTCTCCTGCCCCTGGTTATGCTTCTATTGGTATAGACTGTTGGGGGACAGTCACATTTCACCTCTCTTCTCCTACTCATACATGCATTTACAGTGCATTTAAGTTAGACACTGAAAACATAGCGTGAAAAGACGAGGTAAAAAAGGTACTGAAGGTCATTAAAAATATGTTTTTCAAAATGTTTTAATGTTGATTAGCTGAAGGATCTGAATGGCAAAATAGAACGTTCATTGGTGTGAATGTCAAACTTTGAATGTTTATGTAAGCAGCCTCAATATTTGTATGACTTTGTTTATTAGCACAAGCTTCAATTCGGCTAACATTGTTAGGACTATTGTCATCCTTCTAAAGGGAATAAATTAAAGTGAAAGCAAAGGCATCCGACAGCTTAATGTGACTAAAGTCCACAAATGTCAAATGTTTAACAGTTTATTGGCGTTTTATTTACACCATTCACCCTAACTCCAGCTTGTGGCCTACATTAGCAAGAATCACTGAATGAATAACAATGATATCTGATAATAATTTCAACCATTATCTGGGATAATCATAGTGTTTCAAATCCTCTTTCAGTCCAATATCAACCCTCTTCTCATGTATCGGAACACCACACCTCCCTGCCATTGAAACACAATTTACCTGACCCTGCTTGTCCTTCACAGTTCCCTCGGTTTCTCAACCTATAAAACAGATATTATTATCTGCAGCTTCTGACGTAATTTGGCGGAATATTCTACAAGGGCTCTGTGCCAGGTGCCAGTCCTTAGGGGAATGTCAGAGCCCTAACCTCATCTCCAGCTATCATTGGCTCTGTGTGAGCTCCTCATATTCTCCAGGAAATTCATGGGGCGAGCAGACAGAGATGAGGGAATAGTAAGGGAACAGAGGACAGACAGGAGGAAGGGGCGATGGACTGACTATGGAAGTCAAATTGAAGAAGGGAATGAAGGAGAAAAGTAATAAAAAACAGTAAAGAAAAAAGGGTAAGAGTGGAACAAGGAACAAAGATGACAGTAACACTGACGAAAAAGAAAATAGCCAAAGACAAGAAGGAAGGGAGTTAGGAAGGAAGGGACAAGTGTAAACAAGGGAGAGGAGGAAGAAATGACTTAAGAGATTAAAGACATGATGAAGAAACAGTAAAAAGAGAAGGAAGGAAGGGAAGATACAGAAAAAAGACATGAAAATCAAGGACAGCACGAAGCAAGACAGTATTAAAGGACAGATTGAAGGAAGAAGAAAAGACATGAGGAAAAGAGTAAAGAATAAATGGAATGTAAAGAAAAACAAGTCGGAGGAAGAGATGTAGGAAAGGTGTAAGGACAACAAACATGAGGAGAGAAAAGAAAAAGAGGAAGGGAAAAAAGCGGTTGATGGTAAAAAAAGGAAAAATGGAAGGAATGAAAAACCAAGGCAGAATACGGGAAGTATAAATTATAAGAAAAGGAAGGAAAGCAGGAAGGATGGAAGAAAGGAAGAATGAGCAAAAGACGTGACAAAGAGGGATGGCAAAAGGAAGGAGAAAGATATGAACAGGAGGCAAGATAAAGGAAGGTGCAGGCTAAAAGAAGGACTTAAGGAGCTTTCAATGAATAGAAAGAAAGAAGGCTGGAGAGAGTTGAGGGACTCAAGGTCTGATTGATTCTGTCCAGAGCTGTCCTTGCCAATCCCTCATTCACTACCTGAATATGCATGAGACAGAACAGCTGGCCAACTTTCTTTAAATAAGGACCCAAGTAAGTAAGTATTGACGGACTGATAATCTTTGACATTTTAAGTTAACATTCATCCGCTCTTTGCATTCAAGCAACTTTGACAAGTCCAATCAACCTGCCTGATGAACACTAAACATCTCCATATGCCAACTGACATGTGTAGGCTAACCGAGCTTTACAGCGAACATAAATCTGTCAGGACAACTTCGCAGGACTGACACTTTGAAAGCTTTCCGAAACACATTCATAAAAAAAGCAAGCTGACACTCTGTGGCTAAATAACCAAATGCAACACTGCAGTAGACTTGCTGCAGTAGCTGTAGTTGGCAGGATTCAATGAAGGTCACAAGTGGCTCTGTCTTCTTATGCAATTAACCCACTTTCTCAGTGAGCCAGCAATCTGTGGGGAAGCAATTAAAATCAAAATTCATCCCAGTCTGAGGACTTCACAGGGAAAAAAAAAACCTTGGACGGCCCAACATTTGTTTGGAGGCGTTGATTAATGATTTTCTTAGACATCTGAAATTTCCAAAGCAGGGACATGGGAGGAAAGTAGCAACGCAAGAAAAGGAAACATATTATTAGGAAAGGAACAGTTCAATTGAGGGGGAAATAGAGAAAAAGGCCAGATGGAGCAAAAAAAATTGGGAATAGTCTCTTTTCTTTCATAGAACCGTGCTTTTGTTAAGAAAATCTATTATTCAGTGTTAGATATTGAACAGAATCTTAATTTACCACCAATTATTTGTTAATGAAAGCAATGCAGCTCATGCAAAAAATCGCATCAACTCACTCGACTCATTTTAATACAAAGAGAGCCAATAGGAGAGAAAATGCTCCCTTGTTCTTTCTATTTGTCTTAAACCTGACTGTGTGTGTGTGTGTGTGTGTGTGTGTGTGTGTGTGTGTGTGTGTGTGTGTGTGTGTGTGTGTGTGTGTGTGTGTGTGTGTGTGTGTGTGTGTGTGTGTGTGTGTGTGTGTGTGTGTGTGTGTGTGTGTGTGTGTGTGTGTGTGTGTGTGTGTGCATGTGTGTGTGTTTGAGTTTGAGAGTGCTGCACTGACCTTGAATCCCTCCTGCGGGCAACAAACAATCCCAAGTCTTTCCTTTCCTCCCACGGATGAACACTGCAAGGTGGCGTCTCTGTGTGTGCTGAGGAAGAAGTCCTCCACCTCATCTGTTCACTTTTTCACCTGCAGGAAAACAATGCGAAGAGGCTTGAGAAATGCCAGCGATCTTATACATATGTGTGGTCTGTAATTCCTTTATTTCAGAGAAAACAGAACACTGGGTCTGGCCTAAACGCTGACCGAGGTCTGGAGTTACATCCATTCCCTCAGGGTAGCATTATTTCGAAGGCATTGTTAGACACATAACAATGAAAGTCGACAAAGTGCTGGTTTCTCCACATTTCAGTGAGAATTGTGAGTGCAAATTTGTGGCTGTAGCTTTCCAGAAAAAGAACAACCCTGAGGCCATAAAGGCAATGCAGGAGGGATTTTATTCCAGCAAGGTTTGGAAAAGCTTTAATAAATTGGGTTACTAAATTACATAGGGTGCAAGCGCTTGCATCTAATGCAATAGTTATTTTAACACTCATAAATGTAAAATAGCTGGGGTTTTAATGGCCGTAACATGCTGTTACTTTTCTATTTGTGTACACATTTAACAAACGAGAAACAAATGGTTACGCGCTCCAGAGGTGCTGCTAAGTGTGTTATTATTTGGGCTGAAACAGACTGGCTTTTTTCGCCCCTGTATGCTAGGCTAAGTTAAATCCCTTCCAGCTTCATACTAAATGTTATTCATGTATTCATTTAACCCTCAGCTGGAAAGCAAAAAAGCGTTTTTTCTACTAAAGACTTTCCATTTTGGGGGGCGGGGTGAATTTGAAACTCAATATTGTTTTGATCATCTTTTGAAAACAATGTAGACATTAACAGTGGATTGTGAGATAATATCAGTATGTAGTATTGACTGTTTATAAGAATAACTCACTGTGATGTCACCAGCTGTTTGGAGACTACCATTATAAAGCGTTGAGTTTCTTTCTGGCTTTTGATATTGCCATTGTTTTTGGAACCAGAACTGATATAAGACATAAGTAAAATCAAAGACTGTACATGTTAAGGTAGCACAAGGATACCATTCCATAAACTGAAACACACTATTCAAGGGCTACAGTGATACAATAAGACAGGTGACACCCAAGCTAGTATCAACATGTCAATTAAAAGGTATCCATGCACTAAGCATATCCTTCTTTTTTCGTTTATGTTACTCTAAATTGGAATATCATTTATACAATGATCATCATGCTTTACTGAACAGACTTTTAAACAAGCCCTTGAGACCGTAAACTCCTTAAGAAAATGTTTACCGTAGAACTTGAGCAAGTGAGAAATAGGGTATTTATCTTGTAGACTTCTACACAATCAGACCTCTTTTGCACCATCTGGATTTTAAAAAAAAGTCCTTCACTCAACGTAATTCAGTCACTGAGGTTGCCACTTTATATAGTATGTCTGTAAGGGATTTGCAGTCTTTCAAGAGTGATTGTTTTGATCAATTCGGTTGAGATTGAAAATTGATTCTATATCACTATGTATGTGTGGCTAAACAGCAGAATGCTTTAAATCATCTTGTACCTAGGTAACTGTCCCCTAGATAAAAAGAGTATTTGAAAAATAAATAATAAAAACAGAATGATCTTAAAGCCAAGCAACATTGCTGCTTCTCAGAATTGGGTACAGGCATTACATTTTGAAAGTACAAAGGCCTTTCTTCATCAGAAACCTTTGATCCTGCCAGTAAATTGGTGCGCTTGTTTCTGAATCATCTTGGCTGGCTGTGAGAATTTTTTTCTTTCCCTCTCATCTTAATTCATCATGTGTGCCAAAGTCAAATCCACATCTGAAAAGGGTTAACATGGTACATTTCAGTGTAACAGCAGTTTTAGTTTAATATTACAGGTGTGTTTTGACATTACAATATTACCAGGAGCACATTCAATCCTCTCAGGAAGCTCCTCTAGCCTTGAAATCACGGTTACTCCCCACCATGCTGCCGTACAGGTCATGAAATGAGGTTGCTACACCATATAGCCTTAGGTCGACATGATAATTGGGGGCGCTTCTTTGTGTCACGCTGACATCGCAAATTGCTTTGGCGTGTTTTCGGGGTGGGTGCCTGCAGCGTGCATCACTCAGCCACCGGCCAGTTTACTTGGAGTTAAGTGCTGTGCCAATTATTGCATGACACCGCCATCCATATCTTTTCTCAAGAAAATTTATAATTTATGACGCATCCTCTTTTCTTCCTCGAGGGACCTTAATGCTATTATCCTGCTAAAGTGAGATCTGATTGGGCAGCTGCTATCTCTCTCGCTCCTTTGAAGTAATTTTCTTCAAGTGCACCTCTATAGACGCTATAATGTATCATCGTCCAACAGAACAGACATACAGTGAGCCAGACAACACTATATTCTTCTATAAACATGGGAACAGTAAAGCGTTGGCAAAAAATAGTTGCTTCGCGGTGTAAGTGCTGAGATATTTAAAACCATATATCTTTTTTGTTATGGTTCCTCTATCATCCACTCTATTGGGTTGTCCTGTCTGTGCAGATTACTCCCCCTCCAAAAGAAGAAAGATATTGTCAAAACATTACATTAGCTGCTACCACCTTTAATGAAAGTGGCATACACGTTTATTTAATGAATGCAGTTTCATCCAATGATAGGAATTGACAATAAGATTAAACGACATTGAGAAGTCTTATAGGCAATTAGCTTTGACACAAAGCGTTAACTTTCGAACTTAAGCTCAAGTGTGCAAATAAGAGCTTGATTTCTTCTTCAAGCACAAAACTTTTGTGTGCTTGATTCCCCAAACTCAAACATAACCCTAGCTTCTAAAACATTTAATATAATGCTTCAATGTTCAATCATACACAATAACCATAAATGAGCTTGACTTTTTTACTTCAAACTTGCGCTAAGCCTTAGCCTCAATTAGCCTAACCTTAGCATTAGCCTCAAGTCGTACATACTGTCTTCTTTCATTGTTGACTTGGGATGTGTCCCTGAGCACAATCATTTAATTGTATGATATAATACAAATGATATATTAAATATATTAGCTTGACTTTTTCAATCTTCAGATGAGCATTGTTAGCCTTTTTTGACCTGAAACTTTCAATTTAATCTTGACTTTCAACCCACTATTGCTTAATGGAGCTTTTTTTCTGTCTTCACTGTAGATTATCTGTTGGCTCTTTATTATAGAAATAGGAGAACTATATTGAAAAGTGGGTCATAGGAGGATGACATGCATCAAAAGGCCGCACAACTGAAGCAATGACTCAGCCTTTCTAGCCAATGCTATATCAGCAAATATAGAACTACTGTTCTGCATGTGTTACTTTGCTTTTACAGCTTTGTCTGTTAGAACAATCTGAAAGGTTAACAAGGAACGCTGCATGTTTCCTTTCATCATTGATTGGCATGTGACTCAGCAATTAGTTGTAATGTAATGAATCATCTTGGCAAGCTTTCAAATATGCTCTACATTATCTATGACTTGTATGTTTTTATGAAGTTGCCTCAGTGAAAGCTTGTTTCACACTGTGTCTTTTCTCTTACAGGATAACAATTTAAGTGGGGTCAGCCAAGAACGTCACCAAGCATCCTTTCCCTCTTTGAAAAGCGTAGTGAAAAGATAATAACATTGCACTTTGCTACCAGATGACATTGTGAGATTGTTTCAATGCTGAACGAAAACTTGATTGTGTAATTCCAACAAAACAAGGACGCCAAGCTGTCAGGAATAGCAATAGTGATTAGTTGTTTGGTTCACTTCAGCCATATACCTGAGAAACTAAGGTGACAAACCACAGCTTGTGTTGACACTTTTTTAAAGGAACTTTTTATGCATTTCTTCACAAAAGCCTTATGTTGTTACCAAGCTCAATTGCACTTTTACAATCCACTCAATTGCCATTTCAGGCCATTTACTTCACAATAGAACTCAATGACAAATGTCAACTTGAAGAAAATGGATTTTACTCATGAACATGACTCACCAAGGTTTTAACCTTACTCTGAATCCCTCTATGAACTTCTGAAACCAAGCAGGGCCAACAGTCACAAAATCTGAGGGCGTGAATGATTTCTAAAGATTTTTATGGTAGGACACAGGCTGTGTCAAGTTTTTTTATGCATTAGGGACTTCAAATGCATTCGCCCACAACGATTTCTGCTAGGAACCTGCAGTGGCAAATAAACACATCAGCTTGAGTCCATCCCCCTCTCCCTGTCTCATATTTTCCAGTCTATTGCCTGTCATTCTGCTGCCTCATTTGAGTGTCCCTCTCCTTTTAACAGGGGATGGTTCTGCAACTCCATTAGCAAAAAGGTTGGCTGAGAGATACAGTATGCAGGATGCACCAACTCTCAAGGACTTTCTACTTCCTTCTTCCTTCTTCCTCATGCCATTTAAGATACTAGTTTGCTTTTAGTAGAAATCTTTGCTGTCAAATACATTCAATTTCGCATTTCAAACTTGGTCCCTTTCACTTCAGAAGAACTAAGGGGAGTAAGTCTGTATGAAAGTCTTATCTGTTCGACACAGATCACACTGTGAACTGTGTTAAATACTATTTTGAATTCTTCATCATAGACTTAATGCAAGTACAAACTTCAGTTTGCTTGAAACAAACTAGGTCATACAAAGTGTTGCTGGTAGGTCATTTCTTTATGTATACTGGCCTAATTAATCAGTATGTGTGTTCAATATTAGCATTATGCATTAGGCATTAGGCATTAGGAATTTCCTTGAGGGAAAATAGAGTGTTGTCTTTGCCAATATATGAAGATCAAGCATGTGCTGGAAGTCTATGAAGTCTACTTCAGCTCCATTGATATTGACCGAGAATTTGATCTGTGGAGAGATCAAGTTACAAACAACCAAACAGTTCAACAAGTCAGAAGTCAAACAGGTCAGCTATGTCAAAGTCAAACGAAGGAAGTCTGTCTTTATACACATTTGGATATCTAGCAATGCCATTATTCGTTTTATCATTGGCTTGTTTTTTCAGCAGGGTTATAATTAGTTTCACTCACAACTGTGGAACCCTAAGGTGAGGTTAAGCTTGAAAACAGCTGGTTTGTACACAGACTTGTCCAATCTCATTCGAAGGGATTCAACTTTTGAAGACATTCATTATGTCACTTCTGGCTGTTCATGTAGATAGTGACAGAAATAGTTGCGTAAAGAATAACTGATATTTGCACAGTTGTCCAATCAGAAACTGACAGACAAATATCCCCAATTGGCCAAAAGAAGGGCATTAGGTTAAAGGTATTCTTAACAACCTTACAGTGCCTGACAATAAAACAGACTGGGAATTACCATTATGTGGCAATGGACAATTTTGAGCAGCTGGGAAGCACTGGGGATACATTTCTTTATTGGCTAAGGGGCCATAGCAGGTATTCACTTTTAGCAGTTCCACGAAGTGATAAGGTACACTGATGGTAATACAGAAACAAGCTTTCAGGGGAAATAAACACTTGTTTCTTGTGATAATGGGGAGATTTGCATGTGCCATATTGTCTTATTTTACCCTCGGGCGTAATGAAACCTGCCTAGGCAACACTTTGCGTTAAAATAATATAGCTGTGAATGAACTGAAGCAAACTGTGCTTCCTAACGAAGCAAAATGACCGAACAAAAATATCACAGAGGTGCCAGCCCTATGACTGGAGACAAGATTAAAAATGTCAATATTGCAAATAGGGTTATTTTTTTATTTTTATTATTATTATTATTATTATTATTATTATTATTATTATTATTATTATAATAATAATATATTTTCTACATACTGTATATATACTTACATTAGAGTATTCCACATGAATCATGCATGTCCTTACAAATTACTATCCAGACATGCTCCTTCTTCTCTTGAGTGTTTGGCTGACATACACTTACCTGCTTATGGATTTAATGTGTGCCTGGATATTTCTTGATCAAAGGTATGTTTCCTACAGTGCTCTGGAGAGATTTAATGCACTCCAGGTTTACCCATGGGAAATGGAGACTTTTTTTCTAATACTAAGAGGTTTTTGGAGATCATGCCACACAATTATAAAACTAATAACCATTTACAACTAGCCAATAGCAAGGTGTTTGTTAATGGATCCTCTGTTAAGCAAGCTGTGTTCACAAAGTTACTCTCTTGGGTCATGTCATGTTCTCATAAATCTTATTGTCATGTTCTGGTTCCATGATTAGATTTGTTCTTGTTCTCAGTTTTAAAAAAAATTATTATTACAAATTTACTTACCAAAGCCCTTATCTCCACCAACTACATCTTGGACAGCGCTTTGCAAAAAATATTGAGTTACCGGGACAAAGCCAGCATATGATGTGGGATTTTATTTTACACTTAAAATGTACAAAGCTTTACTGTTTGATTTAAACACCTTTAAGGTTCTTGCAAGAGTCGATGTCATTCTGAAATAGGGCTACTGTTATGATTGATACAGAATCTTGAAGCAATATTAAAGTAAATGGTTGACAGGTGAAAAAAGCATGTAACATGCATTGCTTATGCTTTCATTCCTCTGATTTAAAGTGCTTTATATGTTCATATGTTTAACATTGTAAATGTTTATGTGTCTGTGTACATTAAACACACCAGGCTGAACAACAATGTGGTTTAATCTTACTTGATGCTTGGGACTTCCCCTGGTAACCGTCTGTAAAATATAGCAACATTATGAATTCCCTCAGCCAGGCTGCAGAAATCTGGTCTCACTGAAAGGAGTTGAGCTCTTGGTAAAGATCCCTCACTTCCTGCCCTTGTGTGTTTCTAGCCTGTATGATCAACTGCCCCGCCCTGATTAGTTCCACTTGTCCCTCAGTTCCCCTTACTCCCGGGTGTCTTTAGTTTTTGTTTACATTTTGCGTTGCCAGTTGATCAGTTCAAGTACGTTTTAAACACCTATGTTTTTGGAGACCTTATCCCGTTAAATAATTACCTATGTTACCAAAACTTTTAAATGTTGCTCATTGTTTCATGTTGTGCACAGCATCAGATTTAATCTGAGAACCATTCAATTGGCTTGCTTTCTTTGTCTTCCATCCTTCCATTAATCCACTGGGATGACAAAAAGATGTGTTGTGTGCACTGGCAGTTACTCTCAACTCAATGAAGTGTCGAGAACCTACCTCTCTGTCCTGATGTCCTCCGTGCACATTGGACAATGCACAGAGGAAACAGCAGGAGAATAATGAGCAGGGAAGGAGAGAAAACAGGTTCTTCTGTTTGATCAAGAGCTAAAGTCAGAGAATTCATTCAATTGACGTTGCTGCACAGACACTACTGCAGACACATTCACATACAGTACCACCAAACATATTCCTTGCTTTTGCTGACTGGTAATGAGGAGCAGTCACTTCCTCACAGTTGTTACTTTTTCTTATGTTCATCCATAGCATTGATTTAATGACATGCAACATGTCTATCAAAACGCATATTGTGCACAACACAATCAAGGAACATACCACCTACACATGTGAACAACATTAGAATAAATATATGTGTGATGATGTAGCTCTCTAAATGTGTGGAGGTTAAATATCATATGCATTCAACAGAAGAGAATGCCAAGAGTGTAAATTAAATCCTCAAAATGTAAGTGACAACTCATGGCAGCTTGACAGTTTATCTACAACAATAGAATGCAGTCTACCATCAATGTATTTCCCCTTCATTTCATTTTATGTTGTGGAGACATGATTGCATATACTTCTTTTTAAGTGGGAAGCAGGCTGTGTTGTTTTCACATAAATCACTTTACAATTACCAGTTGGCTGTCCATACAGAATTGCTAAAGTAAATGAATAGGAGAAATGTTAGTGTTTGGACATTATGGTTTTGTGTCTGGTCATTGATAATCATTTTTGAGGAGTGGGAACGCATCATCATTGCTAAGAATAGGTTCATAAGTGCACAAATATAAGGTTAAACAGCCAGATGTGTTGTATACCTGCTAGATAGCCTGAATTGCTTCCACTATATTTAGATGAAACCATCCCCTCTTGTACCATAGCAGCTTTGGCTATGAATTTTACAATTGAATAGTTGACTAGTTTAATGGATTATATTTTAAATACATGTGGCTTATATTATGTTGTTTTAGATTCTCATCAAAGAATAAGCTCAGTACACTGTTAGCACAACAGCAGATGACTACCAAAGAAAGACCCAAGCTCTTTTAAAAAATCCTAAAATTCTTATTAGTAAGCAGTTTACGATTTGCAAATGGATTTTAATAGCATTGTATTATTGATAATCCTTAAAATATCAAATATTGACATTCAAATACTAAACCTTCTCCAGATACATGAATGTTTTGTTAAATTGCTAAATGTAACATAGTTGTTTTGACATTACTCTTTGTTAGTTGAAAAAGTTATTAAGGTATATCTTAGCTTGAAAAAAGAATATGCTGATTAAACATCTTTTAGGAGCCTATTTTATGTAGGCTTATGTTTTCCATCATTTCACTTCAACGGGCTTAGTGCTACGTCTTTGCATGAATGTATGTACTTCAGTCTCTCAAATGCCTCCAGTGTGTTCCGAATAAGGCTCCATCTTTGTCTTACATCCGCTGGAACTAAGTCAAGCCAACAATTGACACATACACTTCATGGTTGTGTGCCTTTCTCTGCCCTCATTACTGAGGCACCATAATCCTTATGCCTGAGTCCCAATTGCAGTCACATGAGCACATGAATGTACATGTGTCGAACATATGTATATATTACTTAGTTTTTGTTTTGTATATCCCTTTTTACCCCCCCTTTTTTTTCTAGGCTCTTATCTTTTTATGTTATATGTTCTTTTACATTTGCACTGTGGGACTGCCAGAAACGGTATTTCAATTTTCTGTATGTATAACACATGTGGAAACTTTGACAATAAAGTGGACTTTGACTTTGACTTTGATTCAGCATAGGCAGACAGGGACATATGTATACTAACATGGACTTAAGTCTTTCTCTTGCATGCAAGTCACCATATACACACACACAAACGAAAACCAATCCAAGCCTGTGCAGAACGCAGACACAATAGTCGTATTGGCTTTAAGTGTCAGCTTGGGACTTTCTCTCCACGTGAGATTAAAGTCATGTGCTTGGCTCTTCTAATCAAGCTAATTCAAGGCTTTATGCAGTGGCCGGCTTTAAACCCTGGAGTTTAAGAACACTCCTTTGCAAAAAGAGGTGAATCTCCTTTGCAATGCCCCGCAAATGCCACCCTGAGCCCTGCCAACATCTTAAAAAGACCAGCTTTTAATTACGTAGCATTGCCAGTAAAAAGGTGCCAGTACCAGCTGCCACTTGTTTGTGCATGTTGGTGGCTATAGATAAGAGGAAAGGTGCTTTCTGCTCTCTCTGGTCGGAAGTCAACAGCCTCCCATCACCTTTAAACTGTCCATTAGAAAGTTCTCCTAAATCCACAAGTAGACTTTGTAGGAAAGTCATCTCGGGATAGCCTCCTTTTGTATATCTCAATTGTTTTACGGGAACTATTATTCAACCTCTGAACGCTGCAGGTGAATAAGTGTTCTTTCTTTTCTTGTGTTTTCACTTCCTTCAGGCAATCCAAATTGAGCCGAGCTTGGCAGTCAGAAAAGCAATTTGTTAAAGGACTGTGGAGTGCTCTTGTCTAATGTTTCATTAAATTATCCCTATTCACCCGCCGTCTGTACTAAAGCCTCTTATGGCAGCAGTGGGATTTTGAGCGCCGTGCCGAGGTCAGTTGCAATCTGATATTTCTTTCTGTGGATTGATAAAGCTATGGATCCACTCTAGCTGGGGTTGTTCAGGTCAAGGCTTTGTTTTGGCCATCACATGTGACATTGTGTCCTTCCTACTGCCCGGTAGAGGCTAACGTGGACAATTAAGGAGCTGAGCTGCACAGCATGTTTGTGATTGTTTTTTCACACATCAATGTTTTGCTGCACATCATTATTTTCACAGCTTTTATTGGGCTCCTTGTGTAAAGACGCTCATTCGATATCATTTGCTCTCACACTAAACACACACACACACACACAGATTAAGGAGCTTCAACTCCATTTTCCTCTGAATCTGAATCTCTTTCCGTTAGTCTGTTCCAATTAAAATGTCACCGTTTTGATGAAGCTAAAGTAAACCACTGCCGTGCACCTAACCTTTTCCCATAAAATAATGCATTTTACAAACACAACATATGCTGCTCAAGCTGAGGTTTACCACTAGCTCCTGGCCATACATACTGCACAGTTTTCCACTGCTTAGTCTTTCCCCTTAAGGCATAGCTGTAAGCATTATCAAAAGGTGTAAAGCTGCTATTGCTAACGTAGCTGCACTGCAACCTGGTTTCTCTGAGGGCAAAACCACCTACAGCACAGCAAATGCATACAACATGATTCCTTATCTCTATGCACAGATTCTCCATATGAAAGCAGAACATGTAGGCAACAGGACAAGACTGTGGTAGCCTATAGGAAGCGCTCTTGTTCGTATTTGTAGTCTGAGTATTATTAACCAATCACATTTGAGCACATTTGGTTGTAGCAATTGTGTGTCTAGAGGAAAAGAGGCAGAAAGCAATGGCCACATTGAAATATTGCTATTCTTTGAACTGCTGACTGACAATGATATAGATGTGTTTTAGTTAAAAATGTTCCTGTAACCTGGCTACTTGTGAGACAATCCAATCATAGGTACACCTTAACTCCAACTCGCTTTTTGCAGCTTAAGTTACCAATATGACTAAAAAAGGGGCCATATTATGCTATTTATGAAACTCATATTTGCCTCTACTGTGATGTTTATATGCCTTAATGTTCAAGAACTGCTTACTTTTTCACAATCTGCCTGTGCTGGTTTCCAGCCTCTGTTGGAAACCAGAGCCCAGTCTGCTCTGATTGGTTAGCTGCCAGGGCTCTGTTTTGATTGGTCAACCGCTTCTAGAAGTCCGCCCCTTAGCCTATCGCGCTTTAGGCAGGGGGAGTAATGTGAGGAACAGAAACTGTCTCTGCAGGAAACTTGGGGATTGTATCCTTTGTCAACCATGTTCATGCATAACAACCTATAAAACACACTACATGAAAGGGAAATTCCCCAAAATAGGGGCCATTTAAACTATTGACCGGGGGAAAAGTCTTGGGGTAGATTTCCACTGGTACCATTAAAACCACAGAAACATGTCACTTACCACCAGAGCCTTATCGTCAACAGACTGAAAGCAGAGGAGTTCAATGATTGAATTCCGCCTTGATCACATTAAAACACTTATATGGTCTTATAACCACCTGAATGTAAGTTTAATGTGAGTCATGTTAAGTCCTGTATCTCAATGTGCTCGGATACGTGTTACTTATCCTATCCCTTTTTATTTATAGCCGATTTACCCACACAGTGTTCTTTTCACATAAATTGCTTTTAGTATGAGCCAAACAGCACTTGCTTTACAGTATGCATGCAAAACTGTCAACCTGATTCAGTGCATTTAAAATGACTCACGCAGCCGTAATGGATTCTTCCATTTGAAAATAATGATCTTCAAGCAGAGGGTGATGCATTCCATGTATGTTCCATGTGATTTTGTGGGCTGTCCCATGTTTCTTCCCTACTTAATCAACTCTAATTGTCATGCTCTTTTGCCTTTTTTATGTTAAGTGCATTTTGTCAGCTAATTCGTTGTCACACACATACGCAACTCAGGTTCATATTACCTGTTGAGAGTAGTGTGGGTGGCATACTCCCAACGAGAGTGCCCTTTTTTATGTACTGACTGTAACGGCACGACAACAATGTTTTTTCCATTCCAGTTAGTACATGTGTGTTGTGTGACTTAACATGCGATGCTTAATTGAAAAACAGCAGGCACTTAAGAACGGCACTGCCAATGTCTATTCATTCAGTCTCTTCCTATTCACTATACAATATGTTAACCCACTTTGAACATCCACCTCCTCATGCAAACAAGAAGCGGGAGAATAACACCCAAGGTCGCCAAGACAATATGTTACTACTGTGTTGTATTTGCATCTGACTCAGATGCATTTTCCTGTACACATATTACTGGCATGACCTGACTGACAATCTGCCATTTTCAGGAAACCCCGCTGATCTGCTGCATATGTTGACATGGTGACAATGTTTTACCAATTGAATACACTGCCCTATGCAGCCCGGCATATCAAGCCACTTTCATGTCACTGGGAATTAATGATTAATTTGTTATATGTAAACACAGCCTGCTCACATTTACGACTCATTTAGAACTGGTGTCAGGGTTGTATTTGAGTCGGTTGGTTCACCACTTTGATCAAGGACCAAATATCTCGCCATAAAATGTTGTTTTACCATTCATAGTCCCCTCAGGATGAAGCTGACTTTACCGATCCTCTATCTTTTCCTCTTTTATGAAAAACCTCAACGCATTTTAAATAAAATGCCACCCAATTTGGTTAAAACATTCATAGTCCCCAGAGGATAAAGCTTACAGACTTCACTGAGCCCTTAAGGTTTCTCCATAGCAGCCAAGAGACTGGGTTTAATTAGAACATCTGGTAAAATGTTAAGTCGATTGCTACCTAATTTTTCAAGAACATTCATGGTCCCCATAAGATGAGGTTTACGGACTTTACTGATCCCATAACTTTTTCACTTAAGCATTTAGCACGTTGAACAGTTTGGTTGTTGTGAAACATCACAACTCATGTTAACTTATTGCTATCGAATGTTTATAGACCGCTGCAGGTGAATAACTTTTTTTTTTTTTGTGTGTTTTCACTTCCTTCAGGAAACCAAAATTCAGCCAAGCTTGTTAAATGGATTACAGTTGTCTACAAACATTCATGCTCCCCAGAGGATAAAGCTTGTGCCATCAGCAGGTTGGAGGTTATGGTTTTATTAAAACATCACAACAAATGACAAACTGATTTTCAGTCAATTTTGTACAAATGTTTTTTACAAATGTTCTTGGTCCTCATCTAAAGATTTTGAAGATAAAATGAACTGTTATTACTTTGGAGATCCCTGACTTTTGGTTTAGCGGCATGAACACCTTTGTATTTAGCTCAAACAATCAACAGATGAAGCCTTTTTTTTCTTTAAGAATAGTGTTAAGAGAGGATGAATCTGAATCTATGACACCGATTCACCCAATTACAAAACATAAAAGACAAACTCTTTTTGCGAAAAGTCTGGCTGATGCAAATTCATATGAGTTTATGAAAGGACTAATGTGCCCTCAGACAGACAATGTCACGGTGGTTAATATTAAATGGTGTTCTTTTATCTATAACTACGTAAACTAAGCTCTTGAGTATTGTAAGAAAGAAGGCTTTGTTTATCTTTTTTTCTTTTTTTTTGCAACAACATATACAACCAGATGAATTTAGCCTGGTAATGATAAACAGAATGCATGAAAACATAATTGGAAATATTCATGAACAAGTAATGACTTTACCCTTTCTGCCCAACTTTGCTTTTTGCCCTTAGCTGTATTGTCTGTTTTATTTTTTCCTTTTGACAGTTTTCTTTGAAAAGCGGTCAAAGTCAAGTGAAACCCAGCAGTGAGTGCCCTTCAAACCAGACTGCTGCTGTGTATCTTCTGGCCTCTTGTAAGCACAAAACTAAATTGCTTATGTATGTTCTTAGCAGGCTGTCCACTTCAACAGTTGCTCTGGTCTCACAGTCGAGGAAATTGGTGCATCTGCTATATGGGTCCCATTGATTTTTCCTATTATTTATCAACATCTTTGTTTACTTTTTCAAGAAGCAGCTATTTGCATCTTTCCTCTGGCAGAAAATACAGCAAAATGTCTCCAAACAGTCAGATTTTGAGCAGTGTAATCACGATTGTTTAAAATACAACATGTCATAATGCCCTTAACATGCTCTTGAGCACCAATACATTGAATGGTACACAATATCTTTACTCTTTATTTACTCATTCCTAGTAAACAGTTGTTTTTTAAAAAGCCATTCGGCACAATGCTTCCTCTCACTTCTCACTCAGTAACGTGTGCGAGTATTTGGCAAACCATATAAACACCGACCACATAGATAGCATCTGTTGCTTCATTTCCCTCAGTCAAACTGTTTAGCCTCACCACACATTCTGGGACTCCGGGAATTCAATTAAATTAAATCTATATCTTTCTTGGATTCACTTAAAGTAAGTGGTTGATCAATGATTTAGCTTATATCCACTTTGGAAACCGGGTTAAATATCTATTTGAAGCGCAGGAGAATGAATTCTAAGACACAGAGGTAAACTTCCTTCTGCTTTACGTAAAACGTTGATATCTTTCAGCTAACTTTTTTACTGCACATTACTTACTAGCTCTTGGCCCTTTTAGCAACCTTGTTAAAAACTATAGCAGTGCCTCTCTTAAATGCTACTGGCAAACACCTAAAACCCAAAGTTAACAAGTAGCTAGTGAACATATTGGAGCATTTAGCATACAGTATAACCTATGGACTTCCATTGTAGCTCATTGTTAGAGCTGCCGCCTTCTCCCTCACACTAACCCCACTTTAAGTGTCTGTGTATATGTTTATCAGCTCTGCTGGCACTCAGAAACCATTGGCTACAACTCCCATGATCTCCAGTCCCTCCCACCAGAAGACCTGAGGATCCAGATTGGAGAATGCCTGGCCCGATCCTCCAATCCAAGCATGCCTACTTAAACTGTCCACCACCATCAGTCTGACTGTGTCCGTGTCGGACGCCCCATACCTCTGTCTTGTCTGTTGACTAGTGTTACATCATTTGTTTGCTTTGTAAAGTAGCCCTCTAGTCACTATTGGTATAGCTGTGTTTTTACAGTCTACCTTTGTTCATTATTATTCCCACCAGAGTGGTGAGGTTGTTTTGTTTACTGTTTGTTTAGTGTTTATTTTGGCTTACCTTATTTTAGCTCCAAGTTGAAGGGCCCTCCTTTGTTTATATTTTGATTGTTTGTTTAAATCCACTCCTTTTAGCCAACTGGTTGTATTTTCTTTCCCTTTTTTTCCACAAGCTGGGACATAATATTCATATTAGACTTAAATAGATTTGGTGGACATAGACGTATATTCATTGGTCCATAGAGCAATCGTCAGGTGAAATAACAGACACCAAGAATACCACAGAACGCCTCAACATTGCTATACACCATAAAAGTGATACTACATTGTATGATCATATCATACAATGTAGTATCACAATAACATAGATTTGAATGATCAGATGTGCTGCTTCTATATTTACACAGTAAACAAAAATACATGTTAAGGGCAAAAAAAACACCTCAATAGAATGCAATATGTTAATAAAGAAGCCATACATGTCAAATAGATGCATTAATTGTGCTAAAGTTGTTGTACATTTACCATGTATCGGCCATAATGTGATGTATTGGAATTACTGAGATCTTTTTCTACTTTCAGGATATTTTCCAGTCCTGGCTGCTCATAGCTGTAGCCTTGACATTTGTGTGGTTCTGGGATTACATTTGAAGAGAGTTGGCCTTTACTCTTATGTATGTGCCCTTATGAATCCCAAAGTGTATTAAATCTAATGGGCTTCAATTTCAGATGCATTATAAGAAGTCATGGTGTATAATAGCTGTGGCATGCAACCTATGGCAACAGCCTGAGCTGACACCAACAGTATGCAGCTTTAGAGAAACATTACCCGTGTGGGTCTGAGGTGTATAATGGGAATAAATATACAGTTTTATAAAGTCTTATGTAGATTTAAACAGTTATGACTTAATGTGCTATATGGAAATACTTATTTTTAGAAGCCCTCTTGTATCCACATTTTTCTAAAAACTGGATTGTGGATTATGTATTTAAAGCTATTTTGAAATATTGTATTTGTTTTTAGTTCTACAGTGCATATACTGTATTCATTGTCATGAGTGGAACAAATAAATAAATAAACACAGACATCACAATCAGATGTTCACCTTTCCAATGGTCCTTGAACAGATCTTTAGGGAGAAATAGGTCAAACAGTAAATGATCAAAACAGAGTTCATAAGAGTAATATTTCATCAAAATTACCTCATTATACACCTCCCATTTAAATTGATGCCATGATAAAGAGTTTATAGTAATAGCATCTTATATACAAATATATTTCTGAACCATCACAGCAAAACGTTTGCAAGACTTTGACTGAACTGGCAGCTTTTTACAGAGTTGAGATCAGAGGCCAACAGAGGTTGTTGGAAGAGGCAGAATGTAAAATACTTAACCATGTATAGCACATGGAGCTCTCATGGCTAATATAAATTATGGGCCCTTTAAAACATTTTACGAATACAGATTGCATGGTTGCCTTTATTTTTGAAATTCAACAGGATTGTGTTCAATATAACTGCAATGTGCTGCAGCAAATACAATCCTGAGTCCTCCGTACTCCTAGTCCTGGATAAGCTGTTTCCATAGAGGTGCAGGACTTATGTATATATATTGCAGTGAGAAACAAGGCCACAGTGAACAAAATGTGACAGGAGAAAAAAGCACCCTTTAACCACTTGGGGTTCACAGAGTTAATGATCTACTGTGCCACCCCCTGGGAGTCATTATTGACCTTAGTACATTTTACTTGATCGACTTGGCAAATGGAACTGCAGTCACAGTGCGCATAGGCCTTTTGTTTCATGCATTATGGGCGAGTATGCACACATTAAAGCCAGCAAACACTCAGGCCATGTTCAAAACCACTGCCTTATAGACATCAAGTGTCAGGTGCCCCAATATTCCCCAACTTAGAGGAAAAATATGTTCTATTTGACCATTCAAAGCTTTAACATGGTTGTTTGTACCTTTTTAGGATTGATTTAACTGGTCAATTTAAAAAAAAAATCTGGACTATCATCGAGGTACATCTCTGATCTTTCAATCCTTTATGAACCTAAATACGGCATGAGATCCTGAGGCAAGGTTTGGTTTGCAAATTCAGCTTGAGAGTGATGATTAATTAGGCTTTAATGTATCAGTGGAGAACAATGCCAAAGGATATTGACCTTTCACACACTCAATTATTTTAAATGACTCCTGAAAACAGGAGAAGGTAGTCATTGTTTACATTGGGCAGGGAAACAGCGTATACCATAGATGATCCAACATACTATCACAGAGCTCACACACATGAAAAGACATAAAGTCATACTTGAATTCAGGCAATAAAATCAAATTAGCCTTTTTCTGCACTGTAGAAAAAAAAAATCATTTTTTGTGGAGTCAAACTGGGAAATATATCAATATGACATCTATATCGTGATATGAGTCAGAAATGTTTCAGAATTTTCTGAACTAAACAGTCTGTTGTACTTGTAACACAATGTATATATGTATTGTTTCAAAGCACCAAACTGAGGTTTTTTGGCCAATTTTTACCTTAGAGTTTCCATTTTGTATGGTGGAGATGTACCATAAAGGAGGTTAGAAGACACTTAGAGAGCACACACCCCATAATGAAATGTCAACATCATGAGCTTGTGTCAGGATTTTAAACATGAAGGACAAGAAAATGTCTTGAAGTGTCTGCTGCATATAGGGGTTTCAGAACCTTGGACAGGGACATTTACAGGGAGAGTGGAGCTGGCATGAGAGGTCATTAGTGTCCAGCTACATCATCTGTCAGCTGCCTTGAATTCGAACTTCACCTTTTTTGTAAAGCTACATATAAGGACTATGTTCTTAGCTGAATTTCGCACAATTATGAGAAATGGGGACTTCCATTCATTTATATTCGCATGTGTCCATGCACCAATGGTGTAATACCATATCACTGTCCCAGTCTCCTGATAGTTACACAATCTAGTGTAAGTATATTTTACTTTGCTGCCCATAGGTATTTACACAGCTTAGAGACGTTTTTAGACTTCATAAAAGTTATTTGACATCAGGTTTATATTTCGCGACCATTTGGCTAACGATAAAGCTCTGTTTTAGAGAGTCTGTTGCCGACAAAATCAGATGAATGTGTCTTGAACAACTCCATTTACTTCTTATATGTTTGTTTAAAAAATACTATTTTGGTGTCAGAATAATGTACAAAAGGGTCAAAAATTCAAACTGGAGACCATGGTGCAGAAGAATCATAGTGCCCTAACACTTTGCCTTTAATTTTTCAATAAATAATTGTTGAGAACTCTAACAAACTCCTCTGTCTGTCTTCTTGATTCATCTATTATTTAATGTCAGATTTTCTCTCATTAGCTGAGTTTCCACAACACGGCTCACCAGCGGCTCTGTGTTAGCTGTCTGACACAGAGGGTGCGTAAAGGGCAGACAGCTTACTGTCACAACGTGGCTATTAAAACATCAGACTCTCAGCTTCTGTTTTGGGTGTCTCTGTTACTTGTGTTAAAGAAAAAGACAAATGTTAACTGTGCATCCAACTCTTTTGCAGTCTCCGTGGCATGTTTGTCAAGAAATACATCAGTATAGGCTACCTGTGTAAATGCTTGGTAAAAGCTGTAAGGTGTACTTAATTTATCGAAACAATAATAATCAAGATAATAGATTTTTTCTTTTAACAATAGCACCCCATATGTTGCAGTCCTCTAGTGAGCTGCTTGCTGTGACAATATGGTATTGTGCTATCACAGCTAATGCTAAATAGAACAGATTGTATATGTTGCTTAAAGTTGCTAGCTTGAGGAATAACAGTGTTTCGGCCAAAGCTAAGCATGTCCTTGTGTCTAACCCTCCTGGTATTGTTTGATTGTTTGCTTACACAAAGCAAATAAGCCCAGTGTGTTAGCTTTCACTTTGTAAAAGTAATACAAAATGTTATGTTGTAAAGGAACAGAGTTGCTAAAAGTTGCTAACACTTTATGTGTATAACAGTGGATCTGCTACAGCTGACACCTCTCCATCTTGGGACAGGATAAGGCATAGATTTTGGAAGTTATTTTTCAGTTTCTAATAAGTAGGCTACTCACTTTTACTATATTTAGTTTTTTTTTTCTTTTTTTTTCATTCAAGTTGGTTGCAGCTTTTCCCTGTTAATATTTTTTTTTTTCACAATACATATGTTTGTTCAATGTTGTTTCCTGTTTTCTTAATGATATTTGTTGTAAATAACAGCAGGAAATTCCTCAGGGAACCATTTGAATCCTAGCAAAATTGGCTCTCAATTATACCAAGAGGCTTGAATCTTAGACTACGTTTCAAGAAATATGTCCCAAAATGTCTTTAAAAGTATGCACAATAAAAAGTCACATTGTGTATTTTTACACACGAAAGGTGCATGAAATAACATTTCAGTTTGACTACAAGTCGTAATGCAAAGCAATGTCTTTATGGCCCAAAAATGTTCCTGTATCCCAATGGAAGTGTGAATTTGAGGAAAAACACACAGTCCAGTAGCACAGTAGGACACCAATTGTAAACAATGATCTGTCACTGGGTACATTAAATTTGCCAGTAAGTGTGACTCACATTTTACAATCAGCAGCGCTGTTAGCTTACAAGTTCATTCCTTTGTTAGAAAAGCACACATCTCTAATCCTGCACAGCCTACTGGGAGCTATTTATCCTTGACTTGACCTCCACGGTGGAATAAACTGGCAGAAGAAAGTAGGAAGCTTTTTCTTTCACTCCTCACTTCGCATTCCAGAAGCACATGTGATTACTCTTGAATTAAACATACACCAGTGAGCTCTTGCCGAGATCCAGCAGGCTATGCCTGGCAGACAAATCCCAGTCTAGAGATATGTGTTTTTTTCCCTCAAGGCTTAGTTTATTCATCCATAATTCCTTGAACCTCAATTAGACATCTGCTGACTGTTTGAGAGCCCATAAACGACTCTTAACGGGCCAGATTGTCTGAAATATTTGAATAAATGCACAGTGCATCTACCCTTGATGTCTGCCTTTGACTATGGAACAATGAAAAATAAAAACCTGCTTGGGTTCGGTGCTCAAAACCCCATGTAGAGGTAGAGCATTCAAAAAACAGTTTTAATAGCCTAGATAGAGTCTATTTTAACTTTCTATTGTCTGTTATACTGTCTGTCTGTAGGCAAGGTATACCAAAAGCAAATCTTATTTTACAGTATATTGCAGCTGACCTCTAAATGTTATGTTCTGCAGCTGATAAGACTCAAAGTAGGCTTTAATTCAGTCTCTTTGTCTCGAATCCCATCCCTTTGTGTTAATGCGGGAATCTTCAGGCAAAATGTTTTTTTTTCATGCACATGTACATTAGTTAAGAATGGCTGAACTGAAATGGCAAAAATGTTTCATATACATTTCTCCACTGTGCAGAACAAGAAAAAAGTATCATTGTTGAACAAGGAGTTGATAAAAGTAGATGTTATGTATGAATAAGCAAGCAACGTTTGTGGATGTTTGCTTCCCACTGTGATCACTCTCCTCATGAGATATGATTCTCAGAGGTCTTTAATCTTTATCCAACAGCACTCAATCGCAAATTTCACAAGTTACAGTTTAAAATCCATATCATATCAGTTGTAATACATTCAAAACTGTGTATTCTGCCCTTACGGTCATCTGTTGTAAAAGGAAGGTCAATGTCTGTACCAAATGCCATGTGGATTCCTCAATAGCTGTGACCATTTGACTTAAAAAAACATGGGCACCTCATGGTAGGCAAGAGAACATTACCAAATCATAGTGCTCACAACTTCTAATTTGAGTAATTATCCTACACAAATGTGGTTGACCAGCCAGGGACAAGAATTGCCATTCCTAGAGTCAACCCACTAGCTTGTGTAAAAACGATAAGGCAAAGGTTTAATTTCCTCCCTTTTCATCCTCAGGCAGAACTCTCTCAAAATAGAAGGTAGTCAAAGAAATGCTCTTTGACTTTTTCATTAGCTGACTGTACGTCAAACAACCCAACAGCTGGTTGCAGTACGCCTTTCCTTAGAATTACCACAACTCAACATGTATACCCCTAGGATCTGAACAGGAAACAGTAAGAGCGGAGAAATAACCCTTCTTTAGGAGAAGGAAATGTCATCATATGTGCTTTTTAGAACAAAACATTTAATGGATAAAAATGTTTCATGTTTGTAAGGCATTATTATAAAGCTGGTTTTAAAACTGAAACCAATAATGACCATCTGTTGTAAACATTCATGCAATTACAAAGGAGGATAAAGTGTATAAGGAGCTATAAGTTGCTCAGTAATTCATGGCAACACCCAAGAGCTGCTACCTACGGAACCCGGGAGTGGCCATAGAGAGAAAAAATGAATAAAACGAGGCCACGCTTTACTAATTTGAGCACACAAGATGTTATTTGAGGCCTCGATTGAATTAAAACGTTTGCATGTTTTTATTAAATTAGAATAAAGTGCTGCTGGGGAGTGATGAGAAAGGAAGGGGTTGAAAGTTTGTTAAAGTTAGAAGGATATTGACGTATTCGAAATTTGCGGATCCATATGAACATAACGTTTTAAAAAATACAAACAATGTGACTTTACAACCATAGCAAGGTAGACAACAAGCTACAGAGCAGTTTCTACCAGAACAGTTTCGATACATGGTAAAGCAGTGAAGCTATGTAAACTATTTCAAATTAAAGATTCACCAAAAGTTATATTATACCAACCTATTTGGTGAAGTCCAAAAGAGGAGTGAAATGATGTGTGTAATGACTTTGGTTGCACCTAAAAGGAACATGTTCTACTCCTTCAGAACTACTGGTTTAGTGCCACCAGCAGGAGACTATTGATGTCTGAAATTAATTTGGTTGTAATATGATATTAGTTCAAAGTTATTCAATAAAAAAAAGTTTACAATAAAAAAATCTCTACAATGTTTTAAATGTATGTTTCCATAAAACTATTTATTGGTCTGAGCAGCAATGCACCATTGATGTGTGAAAGGGGTTTGGTTGCATTATTATGTAAGTAGTTGAAAATAGTTTGAAATTAAAAAGCAAGTATGCATATTCTAAAGCATATTTATTCAAAACAAGTGTTTTACTGTAACAACAACATAACCATTGATGTGTTAAGAGATTCTGGTATCACTACATCTTTAAAAAATGAAGTTTTTGAATTTTCTATGAGTATATATTTTTGGCGTTGCAGTTTGCAGATGGTCACTGAGCTCTCTCTTCTCCGGTCGTAGATAAAAACCAATGAATGAACTCGAGAGGAGGACGGTGCATATCGAACTGTTCTGATAGAAACTGCTCTGTGGCTCGTTATCACAGGATTCAGAAAAAAAGGAAGATGTTTTTGGAAGGAAATTAACAATCTTGAGTCTTTTGTATGCCAAGATGAGCACAGAGCTAACACCTGAGGTCCATGTCTAATGAAAGGCTAACATATGGTACCTTTTGTGTGGCTGCTGACGTGATCTGTTGACCATGATACACGGACAGCAGGAAATACTTACAATGCTAACTCTGACTGTGATGAAAACTATGTTTCCAGAAAGCCAAAACGTGTAAAAATGTGTACTGTGGATATTTTAAATGAATTGATAGGAACTAATGAAATGATTGACTTCTTTGAAGTTATGCAAGAGAACAGAATGACATCCCATCATTAGTAAATGTTTTGTTTATTATCTGGCTCACATGCTATAGCAATGTCTGCTAAATACAGAACTATTGGCATGCTCTTTTACCCTAACCCAAACCCAAGTTAATTATATGTATGCATTATTTAAGATCAATACCAAACATTAACATATGCTGTAATAATGTCATCATACTTCCTCTACTCTTAAACCATGAAGATGGACATGCTAAAATTAGGAAATCATAACCCATAATCATAGGCTGGCTGTGGTATAAAGAAGTTGTGAAAAACACACATAAGAGACTGTGCATACCTGAACTAACCATTTATTTAAATCTAATTTGAATAAATGTTTTAATGTCAGATTTCAATCTTGTTGTTCATCCAAAAAACCTCCCCTAGTTCCCCTGAATCTCAAAGCAAATAAACAGAACAACAATGACACATTGTTTTTGTTTAACAGATCAGCCAGCTTTTTTTTCTTCACACTTCTTTGTTTTGCATCTTTTTCAATAAAACCAGGAGACTGAGCAGGAGCAGATTTAATTAAAGAGATGGGGACCGCAGAATAATAATAATGCAAGCCGTCACCTGTCAGTCAGTGCCGCTGAGCTATCTGATTAACGGTATTACATTTAAGAAAGGTCAACCTGTATGTGAATGAGCTTTACAGTCATACTTAATTTTAATGTGATTTTTATGGATTTGCTGTGATCAATGATAGCCTCCATCCATCCATCCATCCATCCATCCATCCATCCATCCATCCATCCATCCATCCATCCATCCATCCATCCATCCATCCATCCATCCATCCATCCATCCATCCATCCATCCATCCATCCATCCATCCATCCATCCATCCATCCATCCATCCATCCATCCGTTAAATGAACACATAGCAGTCAGTATTTTAATTGTCATCCACAACTTATTGGGAAACAGGCTTACTGGACAGTTAACCTTATAATTAGGGTAATGACGGGTCAAAGCAGAGGTGGAAATCATTGAGATATCATCTCAGTGTTAGTTAAGCTGGAATACCTTCTCTTTTATGCCTTCTTGTACAAACAAGCAACACTTTATGTGAAGCAAAGACAGCTTAAATTGTTACAAGTCTGTTGAGGAGCATCAGTCAGAAAACACATTAAAACACAGAAGAACTGTCTTAATGTGCCACATTACTGAAACATTGAGCTTTTATAGAATGGTATCAGACTGGGGGAATTGTACACTGGAAGACTATAACCCCAGTTACAATCCTATACATGATTTACTATATAGACTCCATATTACTTGATAAACTGTATATTTACAATTTAAAATAACCCATTAAAGTTGCAAACATGTAAGCCTGTTGCTGTACCGGGCACATGCTGACGAATGCTTCCACTCAATTCAGCACTTTAGAAAAAACCTCCTCACAGACAGCCTATGTCACAACTTCTGGCCATCGCTCATGAAAAAATGAAATAGCATTCAAAGAATAAAAGCAGGTTATGAACCTGTTCCTTATTAATGTGTAATGGCTCGATGTATACTTGACACAACCAAAACAGTGTGGCGCCTCCATTGTTTTTGTACATGTATTCCCAATGCACAGGGCTTTCTATTATTTATAACAGCCTACATCAGACTGCAGACACTGCCAGTGGATTTTAGTGCTGGGCATGCTGGGAATAGGACAGATGACACCACTCAGCTTGACAACCTCAACAGAAACAGCAATCTATTGAACAGTATACTGTTGTCATGCTACGTTTTCCCTGCTGTGGGAGTGCAGAGAGACAGTGTGGTTCAGACGCTATATTTAGGTAGAATGTGCATTGGGCTTGACTAGCTACCCGAGCTTGCTTCCTCACAACTGAAATATTGAAATATTATCATAAATAAACACTATACGCTCACATCATTATATTATACGCTGAGCACATTTTGTGTTACCGCAAACATAAAGTGCAGAGTTTTTTTTCATTCTAGGTAAGGTTGGTATAGCAGGATGATTTTTTATCCTCTGTATTTCTCACACTGAGAAAAGATACACACCAACAACTCTTGACACAAACAAATACCAAAAGCAGACCTAGGAGAGGAAAAAAGTACTCTGTCAAATGAGTTTGCACAAATATATTCAATGATAAAAACTCCATGAGCTTCTTTTACATAGGATTTCCCATTCTGAAACCAACCTTTGAAGAAAGTCAAGGACCTGAAAATAATTTTTGAAGTGAATGAATTTGAATTAAGAAAAGAGCATATAATTCCATAACTGGTGAATCCAGACATCAATTAGCACTATTGAACTCAATGTTTAACCCTCTGAGACCCACAATAAGACATTTCTGTTTTGTATATTTAGTTTTTTTGCCTTGTAAATGATCATTTTTTATAGTATAATAAAGTTGTACACATCCCAGAAATCAGCAGAACCTCAGGTAATGCTATATGTCACTCGTTAATGCGTTCTATACACTTTAATAGGGGACATTTGGCCATAAAACTAAACAAATCTAAAAACGCACCTTGATTGTTTTACTTATTTCATTAAAACAGAACTGCTAACCATAACTTTGTAAACAAACATTACACACAGAAAGTTGCAAACATTTGTTGGGATTGTGCCAGAAGTGAATAGAAGCTTCTTACTTCTTCTGTACATGAGTTAGGCCCATTCTTTTGGGCAGTGTCGATGGGCGTTTTTCTCTTTTTATGTCTAAACATGATGTATATCATGGCAGTTCGTGTCCACAATCACACACCTGGCATGCTTTGAACCAGAATGGGGAGTATGGGAGTATTGTGTCTCACAGCACACATTTCCCTGTGGAGAATGTAGATGGTAGTTGGTACAGCCAACCCTCTGAATTAGACACACACAAAGATTAATCTGTTCACTTTGTCTTTTAAAGAGATAGTTGAAAATGATCTTATCAGTCAAATTTGAGCCCTCATTAACCCCAGTCTTGCACATGATGTGATGAACATTGGATTTGTTACGTTTGATTGGCTATGTAAAAACACAAAATGAGGTTTTGAATGATGAAATTCAAAGCAGCTGAGGCTGTATGAATCACTACCCCAATTGGTTTTTATTTAGAACCTAAAATAAAACCAAAATTGAAATATCTCAGAGTTATTTCCCCAACTTTGGAAACCTCCCTTATATTGATACTTTGTCAAAAAATGTCATGAAACAGATCCCATTCTTCTTTTCTTTATTTGACATCAGTTGATTTCAGAGTGGAAAATCCATTGGATGGAATAATGGACACTGCGGCTACAGAATGACTGCATGTCACATGGCGTTGAAATTCCTCTCTTGAGATGTTGTAATGAAGTATTCCCAGCTGCCACTGCCATTGCCTTTCTGAATGTAGGGCTGTCAAAAGCTTCAAAAGCTGTTTTAGTAGTTGTAAAAGTGCTGCATTTAATCAATCAAAGCTCCTGCTGATTGCGGCGGCTGAAATTTGTCGAACAAAATGTCTCCTCCCTCATCCAGTCACCTTGATTGAACATCAGACGCTGTATTAATCAACCTGTAAGAAGAGTGATGGTATCGGTCAAGGCTGTCTCTCTTCAGAGACATCCACAGCTGCATGGAGACATTTAGAGTTTTGATGCATATGTCTGAGATCTGTATGGACGGTCAGCAGAGAGAGGAAGCAATCGAATTCAGGCAAGCACCCAAGTCGGTCAAGCCTTGTTATCCAACGGAAAAAATCAATGTACTCCCTTCTGAGTGGGCATGCTGCTCTGAACAGCGCTCACACACTGAAGCTGTCTCAGAAGGAGCGGGGTCGGGCTGACTGACATTTATCGAGTGCGGTTGGCAGGCCTATGTTTACCTTAACTGTTAATCAAAAGTGCTTGAGCTAAATTTGAATGCTTGCTGTTACAAACCATACTCTGACTTTGGACCCATTTTCCTGCCTTCATATATTAATAACTCTGCAGTTTGAACATATTCAAAATGTTCAGTTGTGGCTGAAAATGTCACAGTGCAAATAAGAGCCAGAAAATAGGCATGTTATGTCCTCTTTAAACCTTACATTTCTTATTTTTTCGGACTAAAAAGAGAGCTGAAATGATTTGAGCATTAGGGTTAATTCTTCAAGTGAAGATGAACAGAACTTATAATCAATTGATTATGTTGCTTTGAAATCACTGGGTGTTTGAACAAAGTAAGCAAAACTTCCCAAGTGGCCAAAAAGGGTTTCATTTACTCTCATTGAAACTATGTTGTTAAGCTAGAGTTTTACAAAATAATACATACTCTGAAGTTAGCCAGCTTACTGAACTCTGCTGCTTATTTAAATCAAATCAATCACTTCATAACTGTGCATAACTAAAGTGCTTTTGAGATACTTCAGATACACCATGTAAGAATGTGTTTGAGCTTCATAGCTTAGATTTGTTGCACTACTCCCCTATCTGGAATATGGAAGACATGCCCACAGTCTATCCACACACAACATCAAATGCATTAGCATACAGTAAAGTGCACCAGTCACACACATATTTACATTATTCTCATTAGAAAAACAGCTTACTTTTCCTGTCACCATTGACCCAAATAGGACAAAGTGATCCATGCTTCGGGCTACCTTTTGAAAAAGGTAATTTACTGCGCAATGGCCAAAGGCCAATTTTAATCCATCTCCTTTCCATTTGCACCATCACCAGTAGGTTCCATTATTGCAAGTAATTGAGCTCATTCTGCCCCTGTGAAAACTCATTTGACTTCTAATCATACTCTGACTCCTCATTTGATGATCAGGAGATCCTTCTCTTTGTTTCACTATAGCACTGCTGGACCTGTTGGCTCAAACGGGAGAAAAAATACTTTTTTTTTGCACAAACAGCTATTATCACAGCCATTATAAAGAACATGCCAGGCCTGTTTCTCCTATCTTTAAATTATCGCCCCGAGACGATGTTTACACAAGCACTTCAGACTAATCGAGAGGGAATGTACTTGCATGGTGATGTAACATCTGTCTGCTGTTGGTGGTCACAGTGGTGTTCACAGTTATGCGATGCAATAAGGCTGATATGATAATAAAGGCAGCGCTTGGGTAGAAATTCTTACGGAATCTTTAACGTGTTTCTCTCCAAAGGCTGTCAAAATGGCACTTACAAAGCATGAACTGCAGCTGATTTAGTGGACTTTTTTAAAATAATTACTGTAACCTTTACATTGCCTTTCATATTTTCTCACCCCAAACAAACATGTTCTGCTGCTAAATAAACTAAATGAAACACTTGCAGCCCAATTTAAATGTCATACTAGCCATTCATAAATGCCAGGGGTATTAAGTACGTTAGAGGGTGTCAGAGTAGCCGCTGGATGAAAGAAGAGCGCTGTTCAGATGGATAGACATCAGCCTTGTAAGAAGCTAAGCTACCACAGCTATCAATTCAGGCCTGGACACAAAGACACTGGGTGTTTCTGTTGGTCTGGTCTTGGCAGAGCTGGCACTCTGAAATGTTTACGAGTCAGTAACAGCTCTCTTTGCAATCCTGTCAGGAGCGCGGAGGATGAAGCAGTGGTGGCCGGCTAAGTCTGTCATTGCCGAGGCCATGAAAGTGCATCCATAGCTCTATTGCAAGCAATTTTCGTGATGTGGTCTGAGTCTGTTCTCCACTTTGGGAAAGAGTTGGCCTTATGGGTCTGCTTTGGCATCAGAAAAACAATGCTTTTTGAAAAAAGACTCTTTTAATGACTTTGTCACAACATTGAACATTTTGAAAAGAGTGATGTTAGCCAAAGTTGTCTCCAGCAATAAAACTGTGCTTAAAATGCTATTTCCTCCAAAATGTCCTTTTTCCTAATTTTCCCCTAATGAGGGAAAAAGTTGAAAGTGCTCCTAGTGTCCTACAGACAGAAAGTGCCAGGGGACGCAGATCATCTGCCAACCAGCCAAGAAATACAATAGACTGAATATCTATTGGTCAACAACAAATAAATTAAAGTGAAACAAGGAGAAAGAAAAACACTATGATCTACATTGTTTTTTGTGGAGTTTAATACTTTTCCAAATTGCAACAAAAGCAAACAAGCCAGCACCTGTCAAACAAAAATCATGATGGATCCTTCGCTTCCGTTAACATAACCCACACACACCATAGTGGACAATTCTTCCCTCCACAACAGTCAGCGTTTTGTATTTGCAGAGTTTTGTATTTGCAGCGTTTCATTTGTGCAGACCTTTTATTAAACTCTGCGCATGCTGCCCATTCCTCAAGTTGTTGAATATTGTCTATATGCTGCGGATGTGTTGTCAAGTTGCTGAAGATGTTTTTTCATTTGCTTGTCTTCAGGCACATTTGTGTTGCTATATTTGCATCATTTTTTAACTGAATTGATTTCTTCAAATGGAAATGTTTTGGGCCGTTGTAACGGGTTGGCACCTTTCGGCCTCTATAAAGAAGGCAGTAAAAATAGTGAAATAAATATAACATCAAATATCATACCGGGCTACTTTCTCAGACTTGAAAAAGCTGCTTAAAAAATGCAAAAATATAGTACACAACTTTTATTTATAAGCTTCACAGAAAAATGACTCAACGAGTATTGTATGGAACTCTCCTTTGAGCTCTTTGGACCAGGGTTAATACAACTCTGTTTTACTTTCTTGACTATTTGTTATAGCAATGCTGCAGTAATCACTGGAGAGAAACTTCAATCTCATAGTATATATAACTTTGCTTTTCCTTCTCATATCAGTAGTGCTGCGTCTGACAGCTTTGTGCACACTGTGATGATTGTTGCACTGGGGCTCTTTAGCATCATTGGTGGATGAAAGACTGACAACACAGGCTTGGCGCTTCAATAAGTTCAGCGGGTGCCTTGTTTGCTAGAAGCCGTTGACGCCACAGGGCTACGCCACATGCAGGCGAAAAAAATGTTCCCCCTAAAATCAGTCCATGATGGATGGGGGATGAACATTGAGTGACACGTTTTTTGTTTTTCCAGTATGCCGGGTCTCTTTCAATGAGACAGCTATTGTTGCTTGAGGGAGGAGAAGCAATTTACTCAAGCTTAAGAATCAAGCAACAGTTTCCTGGGATGATTCGCCTTTCAGTGGGACTGAATCATGCGGACAAAGTGGAGCTCAGTGTGGGTCGGAAAGGGCATTTTTCTCTGATTATCTGCTGCTTTGTTCACAGGGTTATTTCATGGAGAATAGCTCAGTGCTATACCATGCTTCAGACTGTTCAAACATTCATACCAAAGGGATGATGGAAAGTACGAATAGATTAAATTACATTTCATTTGGCTGATGTGTTATCAAAAGCGAGTTACAATAAGTGCAGAAAACATAGAGAATCAAAAAGTGTATTCACTTCAATCAAGTAATACCTTTTATTGATGATGCAGTTTTTTTGCAAATGAGAAGTTTTATGAAAGCAACACAAAACCACATGTGCCTAGTCTGTTTACCTCTAAATCAAACCAAAATTCGATTCGGAGTTAGGAGGCAAGTAAGCAAAAAGAGGCCCGTTCTCTCAACACGGCATGGTTTAGCAAGAAACTCTCTGCTGCTTTCTCGACTAGCTGGTAAATAATTGAAATACATGAAAATAAATGTATGCATTTACATACATTACAGAAAAAGAAAAGAAATCCACATTTTTACACTTTTAGCGCTATTAAATGGCCACTAAAAGTTTTTAAAGGTCAACTTATCTAAATCCAACATTATGAGAGGTTCACAGTTTCCTAAGTTTTCCTCTTTAGTACAGTTATGCACAATATCTAAGTAGTAAGGTTTAGGAAAAAAACTAATGTGGTTTTAAATGGGTGTAGTTTAGTTTGCCTTGGTTTGTTAGGGTTATGGTTGTTTGCAACACTATTAAATTGGCTAATGCTTTGTCAGTTAAAATGACTTAATGTTATACTATTGGTTTCACATGGACATGAACTCTGGTAATAATAATAATAATAATAATAATAATAATAATAATAATAATAATAATAATAATAATTATAATAATAATAATAATAATAATTATAATAATAATAATTATAATAATAATTTAAAAAAAGTAGTATGCCTCTGATTGACTGTCCCATCGATGCATCCTTCATTCCACCATACCCTAAGAAAAGTTGAATGGTCTCATACTACCTCCTGGATTTCCAATTTGAGGATAACAACATTCTGAACCTACATGAAGGTGTAGTAGACATCTTCTAACCCAAAAGCACTGACATTGGCGATTAAATGGCAGTATATAATTCAATACGGCTGATAATCATCTACATGAACAAAATACAATCTTTGAACAGCCAAGTGATACCGCAGTACTTGTTTCTTTATTCCTCAGGGAGAAATTAGAGCTCGAGACAGTAAAAGTTGCCAAGGAGAGAGAACATCAGTGGACCCAACCATTCATTATGTACAGCTTATCGTCTTCATTTGCATTTTAAATATACTATCTTGGAGATGTTCAACATGACAGTAACGCAGCTGACTGAAGTGGAACTTTTTGTTTACAGTTTTTTGTCAGATAAACTCCATTTTGGTTTTCAAGGGAAATTAATTTTAGACGTAAAAGAGGCAAAATGTTGTTGTGCTGCATAACTGATATACATTCTTAACACTCTTTCATAAGTCCAAAAATGTTTTTATGATTTGATTTGTTTCTCGGTTTAATGCCCATTGACAACTCCCACAGGAAGTGATGAGATTTGTTATAAAACTGAATCATTAGCAAGCTGCAATCTCCACTTCTGAAAAGTCAAGCAGTTGCACGACAGTTTTAAACTGGAATTTTCCAAAGACTGTTTACAAAAATAAATCTGACTTTTTTAAAAGTAGCCTAAATGAGAAAATTACCCTACTTTTATCAATAATTAATACCTCAATAGGCATTGTCCAAAATAGGTTACTGTCTCAATTGCTAGTTTCAAGTCGTCTTCAATGCAGAATGATACAAATTTAGTTTTCATTTAGAGGAAAAAGACAATAAAGGCCCTCACCACGTTGTCCGGTGACAAGTGTTTGCTTGTACAAAGCCTCGCCCACTTTTGATTCTAAAAAACAAAGATGGCCGTGGCAAACATTCAAGATGGCCACAGTCGTAATGGCCAAATCAACCGAACCCATTGGTGACATCACAGGGACAACTTCCACTTCTTATGTATGGTGTATTGTCAAAGCATCAGCAACATTTAAACACAATTTCATACCCATGCCTTGGTTCATTCCAATTGGGAAATTACCTTTAGGAATAAAGGTATAAAACATTACAACATCGACACATTTATTTGATGTAACTGCGTAGAAATAAGACAAAATGAAATATAATATACGAAATCAAAACAATCATTCACATTCCACACACCAGAGGCTCAGCACAGCGTGTACTGTGTACAGGCTGCCGAACTGCAATTTCACAATTAGAAACCGCTGACATTCACCGATTCATCAACAAAAGTATTTACAAAAAACATAAGCAATATTTAAAAAGAAAGGTAAAGAAAAACATAATAATAAATTAAATAATTAAATATAATACCTAAAAATAATCAATTAAAGGAAGAAAAATTAAGAAAAAAACAACAAGAAAAGGTCAGATGAAAAAATATTGGGTTACTTTATTTAGCTTAGGCCTTACAAACAGCGAACAAAGGCAAAACTATTAAGACTTTGGGCCATTTTTCAAGTGCAGAGAAAAACATAAAGTGGTAGGTTTGAGGTATTTTTGGTCAAAATCTCCAACAAATCCTCACTTTGTCTTGCAACATTTTGACACCTTCCACGAATGAATAGAAACAGCATATGTGTGAGCCATGCAAGACGACTGTAGAACTCTCAAATGCATCTGCAATTTGCCAGTGGCAGTCATTTGTGAAACGGGACACTGGCACCATTAGCGATCTGCGGGTATATGGTGCTTGCAAATTGCTTTTGTGAAATGGGCCACTGTTATTTTGGATCATGTACAGCGCAAAGTGCAAAACAGTTTTGTGAGATGGATTGTGGATCGGAGGGTGTGGTGATTACAGTTTTTTTTTCCGATTGCTAACAAGCATCAGTCATTACTCAAACCGCTTTTTACAAACTTTTCATACAGTTTGCACAGAAAAGCTATTCTAAGCTCTATAATTCACCAAAACACCTCAACATGTCTCATAAGAGCTGGTTCTGCAACAGTTCTCACTGAGAAAGCATACATTGTCTGCATTATAACAATCCTAAACTTTTAGCCTTGAAGTTTAGATAACATTTGTCCTAAATTAATATGTCATTGTAGAACAATAATAATAATGTCTTTTCATTTAACATTTTTTTACATCCACTAATATTCATTTTGTCCAAGCTGTAGTCACATTTCCAAAAGTCTTTACACATTCATCAGGGTTTTGTCTAAACCGGGGAACAAGGGAGCTGCACCCTCTTAGTTTTGGCGTGCACCCTCATACAATATCTGCCGGTGGACGAGTGGCAAGCAGCAGGCTTACACTGAAACTGTGATTTTCTGAATTAGATGGTTTCTTTTACTGCCCTTTTTTCTGTCAAGGAAGTAAAGAAACCGGGATTTATTTGCTATTTGAGGTGCATTATATGACTCAGCAGCTTTAAGACATGAAGAAACTATTATTTTCCACTTCACTCTAATGCAAGTGGGGGGGGGGGGTCAATCATTTTGACCGTACATGAGGTTAGCAGCCTCATTCTATATTTTTTAAGGAGAAACCCTGTATAGAACACATTTTAAATACAAACAATGCTGTTAGTGCAGTTTATTGTCACAATAAAAAATAAGATGACTCATTCATTTGTAGATACTGTGCTTTCAGAATGGCACAGATTTGAGTGGTGTATACAGCATAAGGCTGTGCTATGATGCACTACTACACTACTCACAGAAAGCATGTGCTATTGTTTTGAAAAAACATGCAATGCTTTGGTTATTTTAAATGATTCTACACAATCCTATCTCTGGTCTCATTGCTCGGAAACAGCTGAGCCAATCCCAGTAGTGCACGGTAGCTGTACAAAGGATTCTCCAGGAAATTGTTCTGCCCACAGCCAGAGGCAGATGGTGTTTTTCTGTTCAGTCTATTGAAAATAGGAGGGAATAATGAAACATGTTTGTTGAAGCAGTTTGAATGAAAAATGCTTTCCAAAGCTATGCATTCTTTATTCTACTGTATTTAACATCATACATAGGCTCACCATAATAAATTAAAAAGAGGAACTAATTGACTTTTCAGACGGTGCAACTAAATGCAAACTGTTTTAGCAGTCAGTATTCAAAAACGTCCACGTACTTAACAGCTTTGTACTGTATAATAAGGAAAATGTGTGTCCATAAAACAGCGATGCTACTGTTGAATAATCTTCAGAAACAGAGCAATTATTAACTCAATACCTATTGTTGTTTTACAAGATTCAATAGAATCATTTTTCCCCCCTCACAATGTATTTAAATCGGTTGTGTATTCGCTCATAGAAAAAAGTTTGTGAACAGCATCCTTAAATAATAACCACATTCAGTATGCACACTGCATTTGAAGAAGACATATTGTGCTTATTTTCAGTTTGATATTATATTTTGAGGCTCTACTGGGACATGTCTCCATACTTTAATATTCAAAAAGCTCTTTATTTTTCTCATACTGCCTGTGCTCCAGCACCTCTTTTCACCCTCTGTCTGAAACCAGAGCTACTCTGCTCTGATTGGTTAGCTGGCCGGCTCTGGTCTGATTGGTCAAGCGCTTAGAGATGTCCCTTAGCCTATCACATACAATCTGTTGGAGCGCAAGACAATAGAAGCGGGCATGTTACATAGTGATTTCATAACGTTATGGAAGAAAACAAAGGCATTCAGGCAGGTGGGAGAGAGTGCTTGGGAGAGAAACTCCCTCTGGAGGGATCCTATACAACATACTTCAGGAAAGGGAACCCGAAAAAGCAGCAAAGGGTCCTTTAAGTTACAGCCGTATGAGAAGTTAATGAGTCTACTCATGCAATAAAGGTGTATTTGGTTTTCTTTCATTATGCAAACCTTGATAAAGGACTAAATCTAAAGTTAAACTTAACCTTCAACAACGATTGAAAGTGTGCGCTTTAACAGCCATTGAGAGTTATATGATGAAAAAACCATTCAGTCTACTCCAATGCAATTTCCCTCCACTGAATGCCTAATAAACAAACAAAAGAAAAGGTTAGCGTTCAAACGCAGTGCGGAGGGAACACTGTGTGCATACTTACGGCCCATGCTGCCTAACAGATGTAAACTCACCGCAGTGAGACAAGGCAAGCTCTTTGCAAAGAACCCATCAACGGTGCAATCATCGGAGAGGACCCCAAAGGAGCACGATGAGATTAAAAGACCTGCTATCAATTTATCAAAGACGCTGCTGAGAGGGAACTTCAAGTTTAAGGAAAAATTGGGACATTTTCTGCCTAATGACGGCAATTTATAAGAGAGCATGGACAACTCTGGTGCTGAAATCTTGAGAGCCAATCTTAATGAGCACTTTAAGTAGCACCCATGTGATTGTTACTTATTGATAGCACCAAAATGTGTTCATATCTCTAAGGAATTCCAGTCAGAAGAAACATACCTCCTCGCTCAAGGACACAGCTTAGCATACGTCAAATGAAGTTTAAGGTGGATTTGAAAAAGATCTAATCAAACACGAAGACAAAAATATTGCTTTTCCAACACGTTCAACAGCTTTGCCATGGCAAGACAAGCAGAATATCTAATACATCGTCGTCTTTTTTCATATCCGGCTGCAGCAGAGTAAAGACGCTCGCCTACATGTTGACCTTTTGGACACAGTTCCTGTAACTCTCACATTCATCCAATGAATAATAAGTGGGATAAAACCGGCAAACCTTCCTCTAAAAGACTTCTTTATTATCCCTGTTTGCCATCAACTATGACTCAATGCTTCTGTCTTTAGTTTTTTCTCACTACTTCTTTATTTTGCTCAGGGGCTTAGGAAGATAATCTTTTCCATCCCCTTCTCTAAATTACAGTGGCGACATCCCCAGCAGAGCCTGAATCTTATCACTCCGTAGCGGCACGAGGAGCTCTACATTAAGTTCTCTGGAGCTAAACAGTTTTTGTTGCTAACCTCAGGGCTTGCCGCACCGCCGGATAAGAGGAGCCGGCCTAACGGAGCAGTGATAACTTTGGATTTTTTCACAACATAGTGGGAAACAAATGTGGGCAATTTGTTTGGAGGACGATTTCCAACAAACTGTGATATATTGTAGTAGTCCCATTCTTTCAATATGTTTATATACTGTAAATGTGAATATGAAACTATGTTTTTGTGTGAATACATGGCTCCAGTTTGGGAATTAATGGAATTATATGAAGTGTGCCCTACTCATAGGTTATACAAATGCAATTAATCATTGCATATTAATGGCCACCCTGGGTCATTTGAACCCAGAGGCACATACAGCAGAGGATTCATTTTTTTTATTTGTGTTGATTTTAATAGAAGGCTGAAGGCACATAGTAAGCATTAAATTAGGGATTTTCAGATTAAAAGACTAATAAATTAAAATGGTGTGCATATAATTTGAATGTAATGTGAAACCGTACCTTACAGTACAGCCTATCACAGTTCCTCTACTTAATTCAAGTGAAATCCCCATTGTCAGTTATTTATAAGAATTAACAGTCTTGCATGCAATGTAGTAGAGTAAGTCATTAAAGATGACTCTTCCTTTACCAGTTGCAACATTAACATATTAATGCAACAATAATTAAAATCCTATTTAATATGATTCTGAAAATGGTACTCCACCTCTGGAACACATTTGGGTGTCTCCTGGTGTAAAACAAGAAACATGAATGATGCAACAGTCAATGGGAGCAGAGCAACAGTGATAAAGATAAAAGCATGTAGTGCAATGCACAGAACGACTATACAAGACAGTGTTAAAGAAAGGAAAAACATGGTTCATGACTGGACTGGGGGTCCATGGGCAGCAGGGTGTGGAGGAGTCTGACACCGCCTGAGGGGATGAAGCTGTTGCTGAGTCTGGAGGATCTTGCTCGGATGCTCTGCTAGCTTATATGATCCTGAAGGCGTCAGCGTTTAGTATAAATGTCATGGATAGTAGGGAGGGAATTCCCACTGATGGACGGCTGACTGCATTATCCTCTGTAGGGACGTGCAGTCTAAAGACGTTTTCGGACCGGTGGAAGTTTATCACAGTTCGACACAGTGCGGGAATTTCATGCAAGGTCTGGTTCTTCGTTGTTCAACCGCAGCGTCTAAGCACCGAAAATCGGATCTTCGCTGGCATAGTCAGATTAGCTTTCGTTGCTATGCTGACACTTGTCCAATGACAGAGAAACTTTCATAACAGTGTTGTGATGCCAAACAGTGTCAGTTCAGAGTGAAACACACTCACTTATGGGGATGGGGATATGCATCAGCTGCTTGTGTGACAGTCAGACAGTGAATACTTACCAGCTGCTGCTGGCATGAGTTAATGGCAGACTAAACGCCGGTTGACGAGCAGAGCTGCAGCGGGCGGTAAATTCCACTGAAACACATTAATAAACGATGAACTACGGCACTCTAGAGAAAAGTTAAGGTTAGAGAAGTAGTTCTGTAATTTAATCTGGCTTCGTATGATTAAAAACTGTACGAGCGTCGACCCGATGCAGTCCTCGTTTGACGTTGTAGTGAGTCGCGTTGGGGAGAAAATCAGCAAAGTAAAACGCCACGTGGGTCATAAAAAGGCACATAAACGTTTACGCCATGACGCAACGATGACGCAATGACGCAGCTCCACTTGAGCTCCACTCGGAAACACAAGGGGTGCTACAGAGTAGAACCAGAAAAGCACCAGAAAAGCGCAAGAACGGATCTTGAAACAGGTTTGGTAGAAAAGGGGCAATAGTTACCTTGTACATAACATACATAGTATCGTCATATGTTATGATGCAGTACTACGTATCTTCCCAGCAGTATACAAAGAAGAAAAACGTGACTCCACATTGACAAACACCACATTGTAATGTAATCTGTTGTGTGTGTGAGGGAACAAAAAAAACACAAAAAAATGTATACTGATAGAATACAGAGAAAAACTATTTTAGACTAGTATTTCTATTTTCTCTAAGTTAGGAATCTGAATACTTTTCCCAACACTGGTTCCAAGAACACACTTCTAAGAATTCCCCTTTGTATGTCCACACTGCACAAACGAGGAATGATTGTACTTCTTAGAACCTTTATTTAGGGATTGTTTCATGTGCAGGGCTGCATGGGCCTTTCTCAAGTCAATCATGGTCTCTTCCTTCATGTTTACATTGAGGTAAGTTGAATCAGGATAATCTCTGCTACTTAGTCTGATGCCAGACACTGACCTACTGACAGGTCAACTGTGTCCTCAGAGGAAGGGAACCATGGAGCCACTACTGTATGTTGCATTGCTAAAAACACACTTTAGTTGTTGTTAATATGACAAATAAATCCTTTGAAATCCTTATAAGTAAATGCAAAAGGTGCGGGTACATAACCCCCAAAGTTGGACGATGCAAAGCCATGGCTCAGTTACCAAGACTATGTTATTTGGAGACACAAAAGCAATGCACTGTGGAAAAAAACATATCTTGCATGTATGATATTTTACAGAAACAACCCCTTTTTAAAACATGTTTTAGGAAAAAAATCAAACCTAGTTACCAAGTTAGAGTGTTATTCTTAAAATTCCCAGAAACTTGCCGCCATGCCCACACAGTATATTTTTGTCCTGTGTGAGACACTAGAGAACACATGACCTCCAATCAGTTGTACTGAACGCTTTGTGAGCAGCAAAGGCCTGAACCTAGAGGCTTTCAAAATGTAAAGGTTTGTTGATATACTGTAGCTTGAGTGGGCTTGAACTGCTGACTATGATGAATGAGCCCGCTATTAAATGACAGGGGGGGGGGGGGGGGGGGGGCACTGCATTGTAAAGTGCAACAACAACCAGAGAATTCATGTGGGAGCGGAGAAAACGGTGACAGCAAAAATAAGACTGGCAGCTCTCAGCGCTTACCAGCCAAACATAGAAAGGAAAATAAGTTGAATTTACCCTCTGTAATCTGACTCGGTACACTTTTCCCTTATGTACTCAAAGTGCTTAGTCATGATTGTAATAAGGGTTTGCTCCTCACTGTTGGCGATGCTGGTTCCATAATTATTGCTCAAGAACAAATATTCTGAGGTACATCCGTAGCTGCTGCTGTGTATCTAAGTACCAGCGGCCATGTTGGTTCATCAACAGTGACATCTTAATGTTCTAACTAATGTTTCACAAAGCAAGGTTGATGTTTCATATGTAAACTCCCCGAGATATTCGCTAAAGCTCCAGAGAGGCTCTGTCCTTGTTGTTTGCCGCTCACTTTGATATTCTCCTGAGTCAAGGGCTTCCTGCTGAGACAAGCAGAGAAATCCACCTTACGACACAGGTAGCTGATCTAACGCCAGCCCAAAAGCGCTCTTTCTTGTCTGACTTTGTAAGAAGGTTAAGCCTCTACACAAAGGCAAAGGACCTGAGAAAGTGTAGGTTCTCCATTCTCATAAATGTAAAGTCTTGCATTGATCTCGAGAGGTCGAACTCGTACTATTATTTGAATGAGATTAATTTATATATCAATGAAAAAGTCAGAGTAACGTTTTGGAGTTTATAAACTAATCCTTATGTACATATTTGAAGGTTTTTGTAGGGTGAATACATGCCATAAAATAGTATATCACTGTTGTGCTTTAAACTTTTTACCACGCAGTGTCCCTTAGTAAGGATTTCTCAGACAACTACATCTGCTTGTGCAGTCTAAACTGTGTAGAAGTTTCATAGTTAAATAAACTTTTGTTACTTTTAAGGGTGACCCTGAACAATCCACTATTTGAAGATTCAATGAAAAGGACCTGATTGGATTACTAATTGTCACAGTGCTCGCAAATGTGGTTATGAAACAACAGAACATTCCATTGGGGTTAGGGTTAGGGTTGGGGTGCTGAAAGTCGAGAATGTCTTGCTTTATCTAAACAGTTAATGATATGTAGTGTAAGCATTTAAAAATGTTAAAATCACACTTGCATTTTTAATCAATCGGCTTGGTGTATGCTTGGATATATTATAAATCAGCTGGATCACCAAAGCAGCATCTTAGCGTTGCCTCAGAAAGGCTAACAGAATAAAGCTATCATTTCGAAATGAAAGATTACTTTTAATAATTGATTTCTGCCTTTTTTCAGTACTGTACAGTTGTGCTGTCTTTCTTTAAGCTTAAACAAAATGGAATCAATGAGTAAAAAAAAACTAACATTAATTGTCGATCCCTTGACGAAAGGAAATACTTGACCAATCAGATTCGACTGGGTAAATTCTTGCTTGGGGAAACCCCTAGTACTTTAGGTTTATTTTGAAGTTGAAACATTTTGCTACATTTCTTCCACCACTTAAATGCATTGTGTTGTTGTGAGATACTGTACATGCAGTGAAAAGCAAATTCCGTTCCCACTCAGCTGGTGGGAAGCTCCAGGTCGCACACTGGAGAATAAAAAGGCAGTTTGGCAGAAAAATGCAGCCTTTCTTCGTGCTGAAAGCTACCCATTCCTTGTCATGACATCAAACGCTGGAGGCATTATTTGTATTATTTAATCAGTATCAGGACGCATAGCTCATTGGTGCTTTGTTTGGTATGCGAGCGTCTCTCAGATATCAGAATTATCCGGAATTACTTTTCAAAACTTTTGGTACTTCTCTTGCCTGTATTACCCTGCAAAAACTTCCCAAGTTTGACCAAAAGCTACTCTTTCTGTGGATCATCACATATTTTAAGCAAATGACAAGTCCAATTGAATATATGGATAAACATTGTTTGCGATTTCACCAACAAACACAAATTGTTATCGCTATTGCAAATCAATGCTGAGATCCAAAATGCCTTGAACAAAACATTTATTTAATGAAAATGATCAATTTATTATAAAGTGTACATACATATAATCCAAATAATCCATCTATTAGAAAGTTGCGGTCAACAAAAAATACAGCAACCCTGTCACCCGGTCTCCCACACAGATCTTACACAGGTGATTATAAATGAGAGCCGCACATACTCACCTGACTCAAATCACAATCATAAAATAATAAGTAATAATATTATACAAAGACCAAATGCAAAAATACAAACAATTGAAAACCTTATTAAAAGTACAACAGAGCTCACCACTTAACACAATGGCTGTTAATTAAGTAATAATGTATTTGTAGCTAGTAGGATTATACATGCCACAAACATAGGGTTAGGGTTTGGGTCATAAACAGATTAACCTAAGATTATCTTGTCTTTTTACAGTGGTTGGAAGAAGAAAAAGGCAGAATAAGGAGTTCTCTAGGGCTGCATCTCCCAACTATCTATCACAACCCTCAACACGAGCTGGGGCCCTGCCTTAGCAGCTGATTCCTCTGAACGCTGCATGAAGTGTCATCTTCACTCTGCACATATGCTGCACTACAGCAGCTGGACCGTGGTCACCAGGCGCTCAAACAAAAGACCAACTCGGTGACAACAGGAGCACTGATTAAATTCATTAGGCAAATGTTTCCCGCTGATGCCGGGCAATTTGAGGTGCAGAAGCACATGGAAATGCCCGGCAGCTGTGCTCCATTCCCAGGAAACGCTGCGCTGTATATTCATTATTTTACAAACAGATCAAACGCATCTGACTGCCTGCATGTTCTCTCCTCCTTGCTTGTATTTCAGATTTATTTTTCTGTGCACCTAGCTTGTTCTGCTGGTGAGTGAATGGAGCCATGAGGGAGAGTTTTCTGGAAAGGAACCAAGCCCCAGTTTTTCTTCGACTTGGAGACTTGCGTCATGCAGGGTAGAACTCCACAGAGGGTTTAGGGCTAAATCCAGAGTTATTTTCCACTTAATTTTAGCTTAACTTCAATTGCCTCCCATCAAAGCTATTCCATGCGAACAAGAAATGAAGAGCGATTGATCCCCTCTTTATTATTTCACCATGTGTGGCATTTAATAAAACAGTCCTCTGTTCCTCCCACCTCTCCCTTCTCATAATTTCCCTTGCAGAACAACAGTGCTCCAGCACTCTCTAGGAGCCTTCAGCGCATGGCAGGTTTCTCCCCAAGGTAGATCTGGCCTACTTCTGAGTGCATCCTCAGCATCCATCTGCCTGTACCCGTAAATTGTGTTTCCTTGCGATTGCAAGTTATCTCATCTGTCAAGACAGGCCTATCAATTTCAGTGAGCATCTAGACAGAAGGCATTAACCCTCAAGTGTCATTCTGGCATCAAGCATTGACAGACAATAACTGCCAGGGATATGAACATATCAGATGGGCACTTCTGACGGTTGTGTTGTGACTGTTAACGATGACAAACTTAATACCAGAATGATAATGATTTACACAGTTCGTTCTCGAGTAACAGTAAGTTATTCTAACAAAACCACTTGCTATGTAGCCGACAACCAACAGGTGGTAACAAAACTGTGTTAGTTATGTGTAGAGCCAAAAACAGATCATTTTCAATGGCAGTCTTATTTAAAACTCTCAAAATTACACACCTCGTCAGTGCCCCTTAGTGTCTAATACTGAAGCACTGAGGCTGTCAACTAACTCGTATTGAAAGCCCATCTGCATCAGTCTTAGACAGAGCACTACATTCTTAGTAAGTGCAACAAAGCATTCATCAGAGAAAATCTTGATGTGTATTATAAATGGTTCAACTTTGATTTAAAATAGCTCTATAGGCCGTAAAATGTGTTTTTTAAATTATTTTTAGTGACTGGGTCATACTCAGCATTTGATTTTCTTAAATATGTATAACAGCTCTGACTATTTAACATGAGAGATTACTTTATTTGGGATTTGTCAGGTTTGAATTGGGTGTGGCCTTGTGAAAATCATTATATTGTCAGGGAGTATTTCTGTTAGGAGGTGGTAGGGAACAAAATAGAGAAAAACAAGAGAAAAAACTGGATGTATATTCATCAGGTTGACGAAAGATAGTCAAATAAATTACTCATGTAGCTCTGTTACTGCTGGATGTGTGAATAAGAAACAGTTTGCTAAGAAAGTCACTCATTAAACGTATTATAATATGTCTACGATTTGTTTAAAACTTTATTCTGCTACCCCCTAGTGACCAAAAAGGTTACTGCAAGTAAATGATAAGTAGAGAAATACTTAAATGTAACATGTTCAGGGTCTGTAGGATATTTTTGAGCAAAATGCATTGTGTGAAACTCCATTAAAATAAACTGTATATCCAACAATATAGACAAAAATACAGGGGATCTTTAATCTTCTTTTACATGAGCTATTTTTGGTCCATCAGACATCAATTGTAGACGTGACAGTGAGATGCACTCACATAAATTACACAACAATACAAGGTAAGTCCTGTATAGAGTGCACTTGTCGGTGAGTCAGAACTATTCTGTTTTCAAACACAGTTGAAACACTTCAGTAAAATGCAGCGCTTTTATCGGAAAATCTCCACATTTTTTTCAGACAAATCCTTCACAGTGTGATGCTTTAAGGAGAATAACATAGCAGCCATTCAAAAGTCGATAAATGCCCCATTGTGGGTGTCAAAGCATCCCCTCCTACTTGCAGTTCCATACTTCCCAGCACTGTCCATGGTGCTGAACAGGCTTCTCTACCTCCACACTGCCATGCTACCACTTGTAATCCACAAGAGGGTGGTGATTACAGCGGGTGGTGGCGTTACACTGCTTCCCATGATGCCTCGAGGCGGCCATCGATCCCTTAACCAGACACACAAATGAAATGCATTCTATTGGGACTGCTAGTTTTAAAAAGAAAATCAGCACATAGGAGGATGTTATATATAATCCCCAACTGTCTCACACGCAAAAACAACTTAAAAGGAGTTTTAATAAAGCTTCTGCGATCAGGGAACATTTTGGGAAGAGTAGGCTAATCTCTTCCTCTCCTCCTCTTTCCCTCCCTGTTTCTCTCTCTCTCTCTCTCTCTCTCTCTCTCTCTCTCTCTCTCTCTCTCTCTCACACACACACACACACACACACACACACACACACACACACACACACACACACCTCTCCAAAAAAACATGCACATTCATACACACCCTGGATTAGTATGCGTCGGGCACAACTATCCAAGCTCTCTGCTTGGTTACCCTGCAACGCTACGACCTTTTCCCCACTTATGTACATTTACAAAATGCAAATAAATAAAAGCTCCATAGCACGGTGCATTGTTACTTTCTCCGGATTACCTGTAATTGCAGGAGTGTTCCAACCTACTGCTTGTGCGTTCACAGCAAACAAAAGCAGAGCTTGAGGAAAGATGTTGCATGTACAATGTAAGAAGAATGTCCAAAACATATGGAAACACTACTAATTTTAAATCTGAGCAGAACACTCTCACAATAAACGTTATTCCTCACCTTTAGAGACGGACAAGTATCCATTGTGTGCCTCCTCTCGCTCTCACCGAGTATTCTCTTTCCCCGGTTCGAGGCTTCAGCCGCTCCCTTCCCATTCATCCACTAATTCCAGGAAACGAACTGCGAAACCAGCTGCCGAACAAGCCGCATATCGCTCTTCTTTCGCACTTCACAATGTTTCACCCCCACCCCCAGCAGTAAGCAGTTGCTCTGGCTTTTTTCGCCTGGAGCCAAACTGCGACTAAGAGCTTCACAGAATATTTGTAGTTTCCCCCCTTCAAGTAAAAAATAACTAGCTGGCTGCTGTGCGGGGCTCGTAGATGTATTTCCAGTATGTCTTTCTTTAGAGAGGGAGAGACAGTGCTGCTACATGGCACAGGCGTTTTTCTATTTCTTCCCCGCGGTGCCGTACTTACTTGTCGGTGAAAACACGCAATATGTCCCTTGCTTCTCTTTGGTGGCTCCTAAACGCACATCCAAGCCGGTGTGGAAAAAGAGGGGAATATCCCAAAAGAAAGTTTTTGTTGTGAATAATTCAGGAGTGGTCCGAGAGTGAGGAGATGGTGGAGTGTGAAGTCTCTGCGCTAGAAAGACTGCAATGAAGCGGCGGATAACCCTAGATGGCACAAACACCATGAGGTATCACTGAGCCCACCCGGGAGAGGAGAGAAGTGGAGGGGGGGTTGGGGGAGTGGGGTAGGCAAGAAGCAGGTCAGCTGGAACTATCGTGCATTTACGCAAACAAACATCGGAGAGATTGTAGAGATGATTACGCGTAAAGAGCCACTTTGGCACGGTCTGCAGCGAGTGTTGTCTGCAGGAGATTAATGGCCAGCCACGGATTAGTGTGTGATTAGCGGTGTTTAGCGTACAGAGCAACAAAGTAGCCTATCAGGGCTACGGGAAATACTGTCTTCTATTATGTGGCAGACCATTGGACAGCAAGTTGTTGTGGTTGTTCATCTGTAGATGCCCCAAAACTGCTGCATGCATCCTGTTTGACCTTCAGAGAGCAGGAGAGCTCACTACCTGTTGGAAGACTAGGGACGATAATTAAATGATAATTAATTAAAAATTATTAAGTAGCTTTTATTACTTACTAAGTACATCTATTCAAGTAATGTATTTAAGTACAATATAGGGTATTTTCATCTTAGGCCAATTTATATTATTTCATAGGGAAATATGATAGTTTTGATTCAAGTTTAAGTTTCTTTTCAGGTTCTCTATTGATTTCAATACATTGTATATGCTTACAGTATAATATATAATGCACCCTTGCTTCAAAACATTATAATATAATATTTATTTATTTGTTTGTTTCTTTGTTTTATTTTTGTATTTAATTTGTTTTATCGGGTCAAAATTAAATCAAGTTTTATTTATAAAGATCAATGTCGCAAAACCCATTGGTCTCAGTAGGTTTCACAGATAAAAATGAAATCAATACACATTTTTAAAATCCTTAAATGTACAGTAGGATCCAGGAGCATGTTCTATTGATGGCTGAAGCCAGCCCTAACTAAAAGCTTTATTAAAAAGGACAGTCTTTAAATGTGGGGATGCTGGCTGCCTCCCTAACAGCAACCAATAAGAGCTAGGCTAGTGAAAGCTCTGGTTCCTGATCTAGTTTGCAGACTGTAGGAACAACTCAGATACAATATACATAGATAATGATCATTCAAACCAATGTATAACAACATTTATAGCTGCTGTTCATTTCTAATGCCGATCAAGAGAAACCAGTATGAAGTAAAGACGGGGTTGTCTTCAGATCAAAATTCTGTTGACAAGCAGTCATAAAATCAGTAGACGTAATGGAGTATTAAGCCTATAAGTGAGGAGTCTCAGTGCTTCTAGGAGCCCAAACACACCATTAAAAGGATTAGGGGTTCAAGTGATTTATTATTTCGGCACCAGAGTCCCATCCTTGCCCTGTAGAAAGTGCTTTAAAGGCATTTAGACCAACTTATAGTGAGATAAAATTGCTGTGTTGCACAATTCATGACCTTAGTATTTGTAAAACCCTCAGTCTGCAAGAACACTTTCTTTATCAGCTGTTCCTGATTCACTCTGACTCTGCATACAAATAGCTCACAGCTAATGAATAACCATTACTCACATATTAGTTATTTTTTAATTATTCTTTCAAATACAGTAATGCACCATACTGAGGTTATACCATGCATAGATGCATCATGATTACGTTCCCATTAGGTAGTGAGTCATAATTTTCAGATCACATACGCAGGGAGATTGAAACCCACACAGTATGTTGTGCTGCTTTCTGGAAAAGTCTGAGGAAAATGATTTGAGTATAATTGTACTAGTGGATAGTTTCTGCCTTTTGTTTCACCCTCCAAGTGGGCCAGGTGCATATCGGCAAACATAAAAAAGAAAATGACTGAACGTGACAAAGTCATGTTTCTTTGGAAATTGTACACACAATTGAGGTATTTTGTGATTGTTCTGTTTAATTGTCCCACTGCCTGAATAATCTCTGACAGAAACTCAGACTTTGACTTAAGTTGTATCTTACTTTATCTAGTAGGATATGTGAGTTCTGTGTTACCCTGAATGCAACATCATATTAGTAGCTAACAGCTAGTGACACTTAACTGACACTTTTGCAAGCTTTACATCTGTTAATATGACATGGTTTTTCATGACTTCAACAACTTTACAACAATTATTCTAGTAGAATATAAAACAGAATGAAAGACTATTGGCATAATACACAAATATACAATGAGATTTTGTAGTGCAACCCTGTCACAGTGCGCAAACAAAAACAACAAAGAATAACAACACATAGACATAGAATTATAAGAGGGGAAATAAATAATTGTATAAATAAGCTACTGTACAAAAAGTTATAAAGTGCATTTAAACAAGTTAAGGCTCTTACGACTGTTGGTTTTATAGCCTGGTGCCCCAGGGGTAAAAACGTTTTTTCAGTAAGTTTGTCCGTGTTTTAAACTGTATCTCCTACCTGAAGGCAGGAGAGAGTATTCAGTATAACAGTATTCCATTTTTACAGCAGTCAATACTGACGGTTTGTTTGTTTCAGAGGATGTCATAGCAATTCAGCAGAGTGGTGTAGTTGAACTTGCATAAAGCAACGATACAAAAAAACGTTGCTGAGGGGCGGGATTGGTCTCTATGCAGTTGACCAATCACAACAGAGCTGGCCAGCTAACCAATCAGAGCAGACTGGGCTTGTTTCAGACAGGGAGTGAACAGAGGTTGAAAACCACAATCGGGATACCTTTAACACAGGTTTAAAGTAACCTTAGTTAAACAAAGACAGACACATAGAGTACAGAGTATCTGTTTTTCGACTTACACAATTAAGCAGTTTTCTGCGAACACCACTCCGTGTTATTTGCAGCAACAGTTCTGTTGATGTGTTTGGTCCATTTTGTGCATTAGAAGCGCAGAAGGTACATGTACAGAGGTAATAAAACAGTGTTCACAAAACATTTTAATAACCACTGTCATGATACCCATCTTTGAACAAGGCTTAAAGGCTTCGTCAGGTAAGCAAAGAAAGCCTGGATCTGCCAAATGTATTTGTGGTACCCCCAACGTTTACATAAGCCAGGTCTGCGTCATTCTTAAGTTAGACCTCAGATACAGTGACATTTACATGAGTTTCAACGGTAAAACCACAGGTGGTTTCAAGGTGCTGGTTAAACTGCAGCTGCTGATGACATGGCAAATTGAGACCCATCCTAAAGCTTTAACCACAGTTAAGTGGATGACAGGGCAACATCCCCATAAATTGTTTCAACAGCAAACAGGCAGTATTTCAAATGTTGTGCTCATTTCCCAATGCTTTATGAGACTGGTAAAAAGGCTAATAAACCATCCATCTCTTATTTCATTTTGACACACAGCTGCAGTAGTTGTACCTCTTGTGCTTAGCCTTGCAGCTATGGAGACGTCATTATAATAATGATCCCAAACAAGGCTTTTAGCTACAGTTAAATTACAATGAAAGTGCTGTAAGTAGGCTGCAAATGTCCCTGTGTGAGAAGACAAGGTCTGATTTTTTTTTTTTTTTGGTTAAAGCATATTCCATTACCAAACCGTCAAAGCACAATTTGCACAGACAGATAGTGGATCAAAAATAAAGAGAGATGTGTTAAAGGACATGAAAACAACAACTGACGATGGCCTTTATGTAACAGCAAACAAGACACACCCATGACAACAAAGGCAAAAAAATCTTAAGAAAGGGTAATGAGAAAGACAATCACAGGGAGCAGTAAGTGGGCAGCTGACACAGCAGTGATTATGGTTTTTAGACAGTGAGTGGGATACAAATGGAGGCAGGGAAGTCCAACTACAAAGATGGAAATAGTTCAGGGAGGCAGAGGTTTGTAACCTCTTTACGTTATGATTATGTAAAATGAAGAAATGACTGGCAAACTAATGTGAAACATCAGCCAAGTTTGTTTGGTTTGCCATTTTTAGTTCATCTTTAGTTGTCATGTTTAGGTTATATGTCTAGTTTATAGTCCATGTTTAGATTTAGTTGTTTATGTTCAGCTATGTGTCATTGTTCACATGTATTTTCATCATGCACTGTTTGTCATTGCAGTTCCTGTGTTATTTTTACGAATTCATCTTTTTTCATAGCCCTTGAATGCCTGCCATTGTGTGTTTCTCACCAGTGTGATTGTCAGCCCCACCTTTGATTGTTGCCACCCTCAGTTCCCTTTGTCGTGTGCTTGTTTCGTGTTTGTCTTGTTTCATGCCATGTCAAGAGGGCCAGCAGTTTTTGTCCCAAGCAAAGAACTTCACTTTGGTTTTACTGGTATGTTTGCCTTAGTCATGTGCATGTGACCCCCTTGTTACAACCAGGTTGGGAGCCATTGCACAAGAACACTATATGTCTACTCATCTATAGCTGAAAATGTACCCCAACAAATGCTCCGTTTATACCAGAATATATGGAGAAAGATAAAAACAACATTATGAGAAGTTGTTTTTCAAGTACGAGCTAGGGCTTAGGGTCAAGAGCCACAGACAGAATCAGGCAATCAAAAGTATCCTTAAAGTTGCAAATTGTAATTTTTGAACGAAGTCTGTCACCAAGAATACAGGAAAAACGACTCACCCAATTTTAATGAATCGTATTGGAAGGTTGTGTCGTTAGCCAAGGAAGAACCAAATTATTGTTTTGAATGGATCTGAATCGCACAATTGGTCAATTGCTTTGAAACCTTTGAAACCTTGAAACCTTAATTTAAATTGCCAGATTGTCATTCATGTCGAGTCAGAATAATCCAATAAACATGTTCCTGACTTGTAAAATTCAATATGGAATCAATGCCCCCATATGTTGTAACAACCACTTTGAAACAGTTATTAACTTCATGTAAATGCTCTGACCAATGAAATACAACACATCCATGTTTGGACATTAAGGCATATGAATGTTGTGAAAATGCCAATAAGAAAAAACAACATCCCAACTCAAGAAATTGGATCCGCGCTGTGCAAATCTCAACATTGAACATTTTAATTCTTAAACAAACACGATCCCACCAAAAAGGTGAAATTAGCCTTTAAGCTCTTATTTCATTCTTATAACTCAATTTAACCAAATACATCGAGTTTGCTCGACTGTATTGAAAGTTTTTTGTTTTTTTTTGTCATTCATTTGAGCTAAAAATATTGGATTCGAAGTTGAAACTTAAACCTAGAAAAAAAACGGACTACATAGTCTATACAGTAGCAGTTCTGGAATGTCATACAAATAAAATATTAAATTGTCTTGTCTGCCAATATAACTCAACATAAAGTAAGGAAATTTGTGTTTGTTAGCTTATTTCTTTGTTGTAACAATGGTTCTTGGCAATACATCTTATACTGTTGGAAAGCCTGTTTTCTTACCTTTCAAATGCTGCTACATTTTTGAGGAACATGCATCTGTGGGAGGAGCAGCAGAGCTGAGTGTGTAGGTTGCGCCCATGAAAACTGTGACAAATCTCCTCTGCCAATGCCAAATTGCAACCAATCTCTGGTCTCGTACGGCCGCCAGGAGACCTGCCCTCACTGCCCTTTACTGTCAGGCCCACTGTCACTGAACCTCAACATGTGGAGGAACATAATGTTCAGCGATGAGTCCAGATTCTGCTTACGGCATTTTGGCGGATCGTAGGGTCACAGTGTGGAGAAGACGAGGAGAACGCTTTGCTGATTGCTGCACCAATAGAGTAGGACTGGAGAGGATGGAATGGCCTGCGTGCATGCATGACCTCAACCCCATTGAACACTTGTGGGATCAGCTTGGGTGTACTGTCCGGACCCGAGTGACCAACACAACTGCACTGGTTGAAAAATGGGATGCCATCCCACAGCAGTGTGTGACCAGGCTGGTGACCAGCATGGAGGACCAAACAACCACCAAACAACACCGAAAGAGTCAACAGCTAAAAAAGCTCTTTGGCATTGGCAGAGGAGATTTGTCACATTTGTCATGGGCGCAACCCACATACTCTGCTCTTTCATAATCTGAAGTACAGCACATATTCAGGCTTCACTTTCACATGTCACTTTATTCACATGTCACTTTATTTAGTATTTAGTATTCAGCTTAGTTGTATTAGTTATCTTATTACTGTACTGCCATTTGCACTATACCTATTGTTGTATATTGTATATACCAACGTATTTACTGTAACTACTTCACTATTCATATTTGCAAAGCTGCTCTTATTGTTGATACATTTAGTTTATATTTAGTTATACTTAGTTTATACTTAGTTATTTTAGTTTATATTTAGTAATATTTGATGTATATTTAGTGTATATTTAGTAGTTTAGTTATATTGAGTGTATATTTCTCCTTCCTTCTTTGTATTGAACTGTTGCACCTCAATTTCCCTCGGGAAAATAAAGCTTTTTGAATCTGAATCTTGAATCTACATACAACCCTCTTCCCTTAAAACCAGACTCTTCTTTTCTTCCTGAAAATGAGCTGCTTCATTTTTCAGTTTCCTTTTAAATTTCCTTTACAACCTGGACATGAACTCCTTGTACGCATGCTCACTTCAGGTACACGCAGTGCTGGGAATTTAAGACACCGTCCTTTCACACCCTTGACTTTTGGGATTTTGGGGCTGGATAAGAATAGCAAATTGTCTGCATTGTAACCTTTTAATCCACCTTTTAAAAGTCACTTTTTATACTTCCCTTTCGAAGAACGTAATTATAGTTTTGTCCTTCATCTCCCATTGGTTTGCAATTATCTTATAGCCATTTGTGTTAACTTGAGCGGACAGATGATGGATTTTAGAAATGATCACCCGTGGGAAAGGAAATTAAAATGTGAAAATGCTGGAAACACCAGTAGGTATTTTCTCTAAGGGAAAACATAGAAGGTGCTCTTCCCATTTCTGTCAGTCGCCACCGAAGTGCGTCGTTCATCTGATGATTTGCATTTCAATTCCCACAGCTTGTCAGTAGAAAATAGGGAAGGATTTTTGTGTCCTGCATGCTTTCCTTGGCAACCTGACAACGTTGTGGTGAAGGTGCATGGCCCTGATCCTCCCTTACTCTGTAGCAATCCATCAAAGGTGAGGGTTCAGTTTGTCATCCCGTTTCTATTGACGTGTCGTTTTCAGCACGTAGTCGATTGGCCGTCAGGGTATCAGTGTGTGTGACCTGCTGACACCAACAGCCTCTGTAGGGAAGACATAACTGAATAAACCACTTAACAACATGCCTATGGAATGGAACAAAAGAAAATCAATGATTTGAAAAATAATTTATATGTACGGTCGCCATTCCCAATCTCGTTACTCGCACAATCACTCAGATGACCTTTCATCAAGTGTTTAAAATTATCTGGACGCTATTAGTGTTGTTCACTAACCAAATCATGATCACATGGCTGTGAAGGATGGGAATATAATTTAATTGATATCCGTTTGAAATGAAGTAGGAGAATTATGGCTTCTAATAATGTGTTGGTTGGCTTGGTTCTGCATTTCACACACTGACCTTCATACGTCTCATTCTGTGGAGAAAGAAAGACATTTCTTTGGTTAATGATTTCATCTTGAATAATCGCGGGCTGTTTATTCTTGGGAGATTTGAGAGTATAAGTACTTTTATTTGAATTTCGTTTTTAGACATAACACATTTGTATAACTCTGGAGAAGAAAATAAAGTAGAGAAACAAGATCATTTAAAACAACATCAATGATTACAAATTATGCCAATGTATATGTTAAATTGACAAGGATTTGTTGAGTGTAAGAAGAAGAAGAAGCTACATCATACAATCAAAACTTGCATACTAATTCGACAAGATCATCTGGTTCCTCTCCAAAAAAGGAAGGCATTTCTTTCAAATATTTTACAGAAGGTATCAGGCTTCACCTTCATGGCATATGTTAATTTTTCTATGGCCAGACAATGAGAGAGGCCTATTAGCCACTGACTAAACGAGGGATTTTCTGAGTTTTTCCAAAAGCCAGATATTGTATGTCTTCCTTGAATAAAAGCAAGTTGTTTTTCATGGTGTCATAGTATTCCTTTATCATTATTCCATTTTACACATTGACACTTAAGTGTATTAAAATGCTAATAGATTTCCTAATCCAGGGTTTTCTGAAAAGTTGTTATTATAATATAAAACTAATAACATTGCACTTCACCAGGCTAACTGTATGGATCAGGGAGAATGGATTGATCCATCACATTCCCAGTAATCAGTGAACAGTGGTAAAGGTATTAAGATATGGTACAGATATTAACACTTTATATGTTCACGTTCTTTTATATTGCTAATACTAAATTTGTATTGTTCTCCCTTGTGTACTTCTTTGACTGTGATTCTGATTGCCAGTTTTTATAATTTCCCTTGAGAGGAACATTGATTGGCAAGAGTCGAAGCAATCCTTTCAACAGAGTTCAAGACTTTTATAAACAACCAAAAAATCTCCTCGTCTGGGAAAAAAAGAGACGGTCAAGCCAGTTTCAGGGCACGTACCATCTCCGCTAACTCCTCTTTTATGGTAAACCCTGAAATGGAATGTTCCATTATATGTTTGTGATAACACGTTTCCCTTATACAGTTCAAGGCTAGCATCCATTACATTTGCTCTCTATAACAGTGAACTGACCTCATCAGTTTTACTATCTTACGCTGATGATAAATCTCACACATGCTGTTCTATCCATACGAGCAATTACTGAAGCGATGCGTTCAGTGTTATTGGAGCAAAATGATTAATCAACCAACCAGTTGACAGTCGGTGTCTAAATCAGTCGCTCAGTCAATATGCCACACCGGGGAGACAGATAGCCATACGTCTTCTCATGACATTTTATTTATTTACAGATCACTGACCATTTGATCCCCGGAGAAGATGTGTTCATTTGCTTTGGAGACAAAGACCCACTTTGGCATGCAAATGAGAGTGTTGAAGAAACAAGTGAAGTCCCTGAGGAAATTCTCTTTGAGTTGGTTATTCTGAAAGCCTACGAGTGTTGCATCCGCTGATATATTACTTTCGGTGGTAGCAATGGAAGTTTCATGAAGACAATGAACACATTTACCAGCAATCTGTCCAATGTTTTACCTTACTTAGCTGATATTTGCAGAAAGTGAGCATACTGTAGCTTTTGGGTAGTTACAAAAAAAGGTGTGTTGTTAACCCCCTCCTTGTCAAAACTGAGAAAGATTGGCTTTAAACTGTGCAAATATATGAGATTCAAGTCAGATTAATGAGGGTGCACAAGGAGCACGGAAGCAGGAAACATGTCCTGATGGTTAATTTATACATTTTCAAATAAAACCATCTACAAGCATCTACTGCACTCAACCTTATATCCAAAACCCTTTTTTTCACTCCACAACACTTATATTGGTCCGCTCTAGCTAGCTAACATTACACATGGCATATTAGCTGGCAGAAGGGACAATGATAACATGTAGAAAAAACAATAATAATACAAAAGCACATAATCACTCTACAGTAATAAAGGTGACATAAACAAAATACAAATTAGGCTCCAAAAAGCTAAATTACAAATTTCAAGGTAAACTTCTTAGTAATCTTTATATTAATGTTGGTTAAAGTGGTTAAGGTACAACAAAACAACAGAACAACAAAACCAATTGTTTGGTAAAGCTTGATGTTTGAAGTCAGTATTCATTTTTGTTTTTACATTGTGGACAAAATAAAGGAGTCTACATTCATATTTTGTTCTGCATGAATGTCCTCTGTAAGTGAATAATCTGGGTGGAAATATCTTTCCCTCAAAACAAAATTGACAATGTATTTTTGTTGTATGGGATTTTTATTTTTAAGAGATTTCGCTGGAAAATTCAACAGTTTCACATCAAAATATATGGGACACAAAACTGTGCGTGCTAGATATCTTATGTTAGGGTTAGTCGTTTTGAAGAAAAACATGTCAGTGTCATTATCTTTGCTGAATATTTGTTTGTTTTCATTTGTTTGTTTTTTCAAAACATCACTGTACGGTTGCTGACCTGTGCAAACGCGCAACAACGGACTAAAACACTCACAGTAAGAGAAACAAGCTGCACTTTGAGCCTCGATGTTAATCATGGGACACTGATGATGCACACAGCTGGGACCAGAGAGCTTGTTCACGTTCAGGATTATAAAGTGGTCCAACTGTCACTGTTTGCATAATAAGCGTGTTTTATAAATGTTTTGTCAGCATACTGTTATTGTTTTTTTGCCGCGTTTGTGTTTACTTAATATTCGAATGTCTGAATGTTTTTTATATGTTTTTAGGTTGTTCCAGATGTTTTTTCATTTGCATGTGTTTTGGCACATACTCTATATATATTTACATTGTTTTTAAAACAGCAGCACTTTTTGGGCCGTCTGAACACATTTGCCACCGTGCACCACCATGACATTGGCTTATATTAGCAGAACTACAGAGTATAATGCATTTGGTTTTTCTAGTTTGTAGCTTTTATTATGTTGGAAATAATAAAGTATTGCTATATTGTGTCCCACAGTTGATCGTTGAGTACACATATACAGAGCAACAGAGTTTACTCTACTCCTTAGGCCTTCCTTGGTAAGAATATGTGAATAGAGTTCCTGTAAATATCTTCTTTGTTATGCAGCTCAAACAAAAGCAACTTATCAAGCTGCTGTCAGAACATCCTCAGACATTGTCTACATAAACAGATTTTCCACAGCCTCTTGATTTGTACAAAAGAGTGTTTTCAGCATCTTTTGGGCACAGTTGCTCTTTCTTGCAGTTGGTAATTACCTCCTCAGGTCTGAATGCTGACAGGGTATTGTGCATTGACTGTACTGCAAGTAGTGAAGACTGTACATCTCTGCATATGAATTATGGGATTGGCACATGTAGAAAATGTAATGGCTGAGGAACAGCCGTGGAGCAGGAGCGATAACCCCTCATTATTGAAATTCAGATGTACTGTGGAACCAGCAGACCATTTCATCAACGCACATGTTCTCCTCCGATAAGGAAATATGAGTCATAATTTACATTTCAGACACCCTGCTGTTAAACTGGCTGCTGGAATTATTGTTTCTCTGATCATCCACACAGACACATGAATATAAAAGTCCAACAATGTTTTGATGAACACCAACCAATTACGATACACATTATGTCACTGGTCTGTCATCCGACAAGATCAGACGGTTAATTCTAAAGCTTTATATTACCTTCAGTCAGTGCCTTTAAAGCCAAATTATGACGTTCAAAAATGGTCAATGACTGGCAGCAGCATGAGCCTATTCCTGACGAGCAGACTCAAGAATACGACCATCCTGTACATGAGGAACCTAGGCGGTCAAGCAGAAGCTGCTATGAAGAGGTCTTTGGATTGCCCGGGCCATCTCTGAAACTTCATGCTAACCATCCAGTTGAGCCAGCACGTTATCCTGAAAGGTTTTCAAGAACCCATGAACCCTCATGATTATTTACCAACCAGACTTCAGTGTTACCATATTGTTATATATGTATTTATTTCTTATATAACAGTTATATAAAAGAAGTTAGTTTTAGGCACAAATACTCCTTGTGTATTGAAAAAAGGACCATGGTTGAAAGGTGTTAAATTAGAGCTGCATTTGATGTTTTTGGCCAGTTGGGGATTATAATCATAAAATGTAAATATTTTAGCCTTACAAACACTAAGAAATACATAAACTAGACACAGACACATAGTACCATAAACATACCTCAGAAACGAGTAGGGCCATTAATCACTGTCCTTTTACCTCTGTTTTGGTCTCCACCAGCCCCTAACAAACAAATCAGATACATTTTAAAGCTAGGAGCTTCATTGTTTTCACCAGCTAGTAGTTCACTTTGTCTTTCTGCTATTGGTTGCCTTCTGGAAGAATTCAAACTGTATTGTTGAAAATAGTGAATGAGGAGTATTGCAATAGAGAGCTGAAAGATGCTAGGAAGCATTGTTACAAGATGTCTGATAAATATCATGTTTATTTTAAAATGTTCCCCTCTGTACAATGTATGATCAATAAAGTCCAATGTTTATATCAGTATGATCATTTGATTACTTCATTGTCAGACTGATAAAACATCCTGTTTAAGAAACATTCATTAATACATTTTTAAAAAACAGTGTGGATGGATTTTAAGGTCAAAAAGTGTGTGTATGATAAATCAATGTTTAATTAAAAACAAGTGTTTGCCTGTCTTGTTTGAACCACATACTTTTTTTTTTGCAAAAAAATATACATTTTAAGTCTCTGGTGAGATAGTTTAACAGTCTCCACTTAGCAGCGCTGCTAGGAGCAGCTACTAACAACCATCTATTGATAGCTCTCTTTGGTTTGGTTTGGTTTGGTTGGTTTGGTTTGGTTGGTCACTATGATGTATCATTACATAAAGTCATTTCAATCATTGCTCACGTAAACATTTTAATTTGCGCAGGCTTTAAGGTTAGGGAAAAGCAAGGTGGCAAGTTTATAGGACAAAGACATAAAAGTTGACAATTGGCTCTCGACAGATTTTATTGCACTAATATAAATGTCATGCTACTTACCCTTTTGTCCCTGAGACTTAAGAATCACAAACATATGGCCCGCTATAGATCCATAATGTAGGTAGTTGGATGTTATTATACATCCATTCAGAGCACAGGTATTTCCAGCTATTTGGTGGCTTTTATATATTAGTATTTATTAGTTCATCCCCAAAGCCATACACCAAAAAGAAAGAATGTGGGGATACTATTAAAGCCATACAATCTGAAGCCATACATAATGTGAATTGGACAAGTTAAGACTACATGTATTTAAATAAAAAATCACAATATTATCAACATAACAAAGAATATCTCTTTGTTAGGGTACAGTCATTTTGTCTCACAATGGCATCCAATGTTAAACCGGTTCAGGGTCAATGCGAGGTCTCAAATCTATCCAAGCATGCACTGAGGGAATGGCACCTTGGACTGAATATATTGTGGAAAGTCTCTCACGTGGTTAACAAACAGGCAAACCTTTATATTTTTATTCACCTCCCGGCTCACCTGACTTGCACGTGTCAGGATTGCTGATAGGAACTGGAGCACATAGAGAAAAGAAAAGTGGGATTACTTACTAGCATTTCATCAAAAAGGCCTTAGAGGGGGAAATATTATAAAGATTACAGCTATTACTCTCATGCTTGTCTAAATTTAGCCTTGTTTGTCTTCATCCCCCTCCTGATTTTCTACCTTTCCTCCTTCCGTTAACAAACAGCGCGAGTGACTGACAATGCCACCCGATAAAACACCTAACCTTTGACAACATTTAAGCTCTGGATCAATACATAATTACCAGCAATTTAATTACCCATTCACACTGTGGATAAGCCGTGCTTTAAAGATAAATCAGGCAATAAGCATGCTTTATGTCTAGTGGCTGCGGTGGCACATTGGAAGCCAATTGTGATCACATTAGCCTGAGTCATGCAGGTAGCGGCACGATAATGGCTCGGCAGGTTTATCATTATTTAGCAGGGTTGTGCTTTTATTTACAGCACATAATAATTCTATTTTCTAATACAATTTCCAGACCCCACCCGATTCCGTGTCTTTAGAATATGACAGTTTTTTGGGTAAAAGATTAAAGCGACGTAGGTCAGAGTGAAGCTAAATCCCAAAAAGCCCAATTATTTGTTGAACATACAGTGTTGCATTAGATTTTGCAAGCGTTTTACATCCAGAAAGGAGACACTTACACAAAAAGTTTTTATAATCCTATTGGTGCAAAAACAGAGGAGAGAGAAAAGAGTTTTGTTTTGTTTGTTTGTTTTTTTCTTTATTTTTCATTATTTCTTATGTCTACCGGAAGCCAGATTCAATTCCACACCTTCAAACACATCATTCATAATATAAAACAACCCAAATACTTTGTTAAATGTAGAACAAATCTAACCCGTCTGCCACGACTTCTATTTATTTTCTTTCCTCCAATATTCAGGTGCTCTTGGAAATGACTTTGTCTGGGTTCTAGAAATTGCTTTATGATGGTGTGATGATGAGAAGAGTCTGTGGGGACGGAGACTGTGGCTTAGAAACTGAGCCAGTTTTACCTTGTGCTACCTTTTTCATTCATTTATCAACCCTCTAACTAAATAGAGGAGAGGAAAACAATACTGCAAGCAGAGGAAATTGTGTCCAATTTAACTAGTGTGATCTAGGTTGAAACAATAGGCTCCACAAACTCTATATAGTGGGTATAAAACATTGACCCTCTTTAGGATTAAAGATGATAAAAGGTAAGGTATTGCAGCTGTTTGTTATCTTATCCTGTGTTGAACATCAGCATCCTGTCATAAAGTATTTCTTTAAACTATAGATGAAAAATAAAAATAAAGAAGTCAAAATAAAAGCAGCAGAGGCTGAAATATCCTTTGGATGAAAACTGGATCCTGTATTTCCCATAGTGCAACTAAATATCATCTTTCCTCATAGCCTGCTGGTATTCACGCCCATCAAACTTTGTGTACCTTTTTGTCATACATATGTGACACTACATAGTAATATCCAATATATAAAAAACACAAAATGTGTTGTTTAATACAAAAAGGGTATGACAGAATACATGGCATCATTGGCACTGTGACTCTGTGATGACATTGCTGGTCAAAATTCGCAAAGTAACCGCACATTGAACCTGTTAGTGATAGCAAGACAGGTTATTCTGTAGTATCGCAAATTGTGTCGCTCCATTCCATTAACATTAGCTATTTCGAAGAACAAGAGCTGCTTTGAATAAGCTTTGAATACGATCATTAACGAGAGTCGTTCTTTACCAATCTGAATGACAGTCTGATGCAGTGTTGTGTGGAATTGAAACTGGCAATTATTCACAATTGCATGTGCACCTTAATGAAGCAAGTTACCCTAAATGCACTCTTGCTTAAAAATAAATTAAAAAAACAAAGCAATTTGTTCGCAAATCAAACAATACTTGTTTTGGTAAAGGTTGTAAAGATCAATTATATTTTTTAAACTATGAGCGACACAGGGGTGTACATAAGCGATAACACTCAAAAACTGACCTTTCTTCGTTTGCAGACTGACTGTTTTGAGTATAACCAAATGTTGTCACATTTCCAGGGTAAACACACTCACAATTAGGGTGTAGTACATTTTCCAAGCCCAAGCCAAGGTAACGTCAGTAGAGTTTGTTGATCAAACCATCATTCACCACTTTATGTTACAAAATAATGGCCAGAATCACACTTTAATATTCTGATCAAAATAGGGTTAAAGGTGTTGTCTCTGTCTCCACCTTCATGCACTACCTTGTCAGGCTTGTAAACAGGAGGTGCACTTGTTTACCTTCAGCATCCGCCGCCTCCTCTCCTGCAAGTCAAAACGGCTCCGGAGGACCCCAACCGTAAAAAGAAACATCAGACAGACGACTGAAGAATGTGTCTAAAATGCTTTCAGTGCAAACAACATGTCCAATGGAGAGAACAGAACTGTGTCAAGGGCAGACTCAGAAAAACTCTTGGAGGCACCTCCCGTTACTGTTCCAAATAGACCTGGATGGAAAGTCTGATACATGATTATGATGATAATTAAATACTATTTAAATTAGCTTAATTTTTCATACAGAAAAACATAATTGCGGTCGTTTTTTTTAAATTACTTGTGCTCAGGATTTTACTTCAATAGCAAACATAGTAGAAATGATTGTTTGAAATAATTAGAACAGGGAAACATAAGCTTTATCATGTAATGTGTATAGATACATACTAATAAGCTGCTCAGATCATTGCAGGGTCACCTGTATTTTGTTTGAGCTGATTCAATTGAATAAGGATGTTTCATTCTTTATTAGCGTAATTATTTCCATAATTACATCTGTCATTCCTGGAAGTGATTTCTTGCAGCGTTTTTCTTTGAAGATGAGCCTTGTATCGTGTCAAAACATTCCCAACAGAACAGCAGTGAATTAATGAGGTATCAGGGCCAATGGCTGCACTGCTGAATCTTATAATCACTAGAACACAGAGAATAACCTATCAATAACATATTGCAACAACGCCACTGCTCTGTGATTTTCACACACACACACACACACACACACACACACACACACACACACACACACACACACACACACACACACGGAACACACACACGAACACACACACACACACACACACACACACACACACACACACACACACACACACACACACACACACACACACACACACACACACACACACACTTGCCTTTGTTCCTACAGACAGGTTTCTGCTTTGCCATAGCACAACACAGCTTCAAAAGGGAAAGGGTGCACAATGCACATTTACATTGTTCCGTTGAACATGATGTTTAAGGTAATGGCATTGTGGGAAGCACCATTCCACAAGGAATCTTTGATCAGCTCCAATATTCTTAGGCAATTTTGGTAGTATCTTTTAATATACAATGCATAGCTTTTTAACAACAAGAGTTCTTTACTCAAGAAAGTAAAAATTAAAAAATTAAAAAAGGCCCAACACTCCTACATTAATTATGTATTCAAAAGAAATTGTATAGACAGAGGAGTTAAATGTAACTTTTCTATATTGCTGCTTCTGCTTGGTATGCAAAGTTTAGTGGAGTCAATATTAACTATTGACTGTATTTAGTGCATTAAAACCAACATAAATAAAATAGACTACATGACTTGCTTTTCTTACTATAACTTTTAAGTTTTCAGCTAGATTTGTCTGTGAGCATGATTACAGATTGCTTTATTACATTTGTTATTAACCGTATCTAAAGAACAATCACGCTGGGCCTCAGCACTACTTAAGTGCTGATAACCACATGCTAACATATGTAGCTATGATGCTAAGCATTGTGAACAATGAGTGCCAAACAGTAGCATGTTAACACCGTTGGGAGGCTGTTAGCATAATCATGTTAGCTTGTTGCTCAAAGCAGCATGGTGCAAAGCCTCACAGAGGCGCTATTATGGCTTTGTACTCTAATTTACCAAAGGTTTGACTCAAGGTTTTGACTGAGGTGCATCATGGTAAGTGTAGGATCCAGAGCTTCTGGACCTTGATATAAATCAGGATTACCCAGTCAGCATTAATTTTGACCAACTATATAAAAATGATAAAGGGACAAATAGAAGCTAATTTGTCATTTGAAACTAATCATCCAATTCTTCTAGTTTGTTAGAGGTTCACCATAAACATACTACAAGTAAGCCCCTTAAGAACTGCAAATATAATATTATAGTAAATTGTAGTTTTGCAGATTATAATTCATTATCACTGGGTAGGTAATGTGATGGAAACTCAGAGAGACACAGGGAGAGCTGGAACTTTGATGGCATACACTGAAGGTTTATTATAAGGTTAACGGCCGGAGAATTGACAATATATTTGCTGCAGCCAGGAGTTGACAGAGCGGTTGCCCGACGAATTCTGACGAATCCTAACTGTAGGACGTGTTTTAACTAGTTCCAAATGGGTGATCAACATTCTTCAAGCACCAGACTAAATAAGAGCGGACACTACTTCTAACTAAAACTGCCATCTAGGTCATTATAGTATGCGTATGAGAGCAGATAAACTGGCGCCCAGCTGTCCCAAAACAATAAAACCTATCTTAAGTCAGCATCAGCTGGTACAGTATGGTTAACAACAAAGCTCAGGAAACCCAGGTTGCCCCACCTTAATGAAGATTCCCCATAACCCGAAGGCCAAAGAACTATGCCATGGGAGTAGAGACAGAGGAAGGAGAAAATGATTAACTAGTTCAAAGGTTAAACACATGAGCAAAATATTTCCTAACAGGTAATGATCTAATACAAGTCATCTACTGACACAAACACAGACACACAGACACACACACACACACACACACACACACACACACACACACACACACACACACACACACACACACACACACAGTTAAATTAACAGAGAAAGCAGTGAGAATCAAACCTGGTACATCCTGTTCTGCATACACAGTCCTGCTCATTCCTCTAAAATGTGATGCTCTTTCATTCTGGTTCAAAAGCTCTATTGTTGAGGTAGGTTGAAAGACTTCTACATAACTAATTTAAATAAACCGCATCTGTCTGACCAATCTTTGACTATGACCATGAAACTGGCACAACCAACACCTTCTGCAGATTCTTAACTCAAACAATCGTTGACCCCCTGAAATTCTTCAGACATGTCCTTTGACATGTAAGTCTTTGACATGAGATATCTTTGAGCTTTTTTCACTTCTACAAGGCTGACATTTTAACAATGTTGCTTTCAGCTACATGACCTTCTATTACATCAAACTCAGATGTCTCTATTCAATCAGCACATCTGAGATATATATCTTTCCACATCCTCTATCCTTACTGAAAGATATTATGAATATATGATTTTTAAAGTTATTTTTGTTAACAAAGTTCATTTTAGCATGGAAAAAAATAGTATATAATAATACACAATTTTACGTTAATGACAGACGGTATTGATGTATTTAGTCCGTTTTGAAACACTACAAGCTACTGCTAATTTTCTGGGTATAATAATTGTAACCTAATTATCAATATAGGCTGTAACAGAATCAGATTTTCACTACAACATGATCATGGCCAAAACAATCCAATAATACAAATATGTTTGTTAATAAGGTTTTCCTTAGGATGTAAAGTGCTTTTAACTCCAGTAAAGACATCCAACTGAGGCAAACAAAACAATTTTGGTCCTATTTTCTGATGAAAGAAATCCAAACAAGGCCATCCTATCCAAAAACCTTCACAGGAACATTTTGTCTTTTTCCACCAAGTTTCAAGGATTCTCAAGATCCCTCTCAGAGTTAAATCAACACCATTGTAACTGCTTTGTAGTTTGTGCATTGTTCAGTTGTGTTGTAATCTTTTCTAAAAGCTGCAGCTGCTAAAATAACTCACTTTGATTAATTGTACTCTTTGAAGATTTGAAAACGCTCTTCTTTTCAGGGGTAATCACCACCAAGTCCTTAACATAACACTAGAATAATTAATCATCAGCCAACATGCTTAATAGATTCATGTTCTCAGTGAAACACAATGACAGATGGCCTGAGGATAAAAACAACACTACTGGGCCCAGTTGCAAAAAAAATAGATATTTATAAAGCCATGCATCTCAATCATTGTGAGACAAGACTGATTTTTTCCCCCACGTTGAGCCATGGATGAGGACAATTTTAAAAGCTTATACAATAAGGGAAATAAAGTACTGCATCCAATGAGCAGCATGCTGTTTGTGTATTTAGTAGTGAGTATGTTTGTAGTGCCTTTTAAGCATGATCTATACTTCCAGGCACCGAGGGGTGCGAACGGGAGAACTTCTTGGACGCGTGTTCCAGTCCAACAAAACAATGTCCAATCAGCATATCTCTTTGAATCTCGATCCTTTTATTTACAGTGATGATTATCTATGCAATCAGAGAACGATATCTCTGGTATATACACTTACACACGTTTCGACTCTACTCCACGACTCTGTCTCTACACGACACGGTCAAAAACTGTTTGCTTTCCCGTTCACACACACCTGACTCGGATTACCAGGTGATTACATTAGAGCACTTTGCAATGGATACTTCATCCTGTGGTCAAATGTCAGAACTGCACTCACACAATGTTGTTTTTTAAAGAGCTTTAATTATAATTATTAATCCGAGTAGAGTAGAATGTCTATCCACAGTTTGCAATTAGGTCGCAAAGGGGAATGTAACTGAACTTAAATGTTCCTCTGTCAGGAAGGGGTAAATAGGACCAAAGTCCAGTAAAAAATTGATCAAAAGGTTTCAAGAAAAAGCAAGCTTTAATTAACCAAAGCCAATGACCATGAGAAAACAAGAAAAAACCTTACATCCATAAACTAGGAAGCATGGGGAAGCATCCAGGCAAAAAAACAACAGGGACAAACATGGAGGCAACAAGACATCACAAAAAAACTCTGGGGGATGAAACAACGACGAACCAACAAGGAACACAAGGGAAAGCAAGACTAAATACAAAGAGATTGATCATAAAACAAGACACAGCTGGGGAGGGGAGGCAGAAACACAAGGGCAACAGGTGACAACAATGAGAGAATCAGACAGGAGGGAAACCAAACACACATAGAGGAAAAACATTTCAAAATAAAACAGGAAACTAAAAACACAAAACAAGGATCATGACATCCTCCTGCCAAGGACTGTCGGATGGTGTTATCTCTTCTGTTAGCTAAGGACAGTCAATTGCTAAAGAAGCATTAAAGCACCTTTCCTAAACATAAAGAGAATTCCAAGCTTTTGACTTCGTCTTAGATATTTCTGGGTAATTTCACACATTAAGGAAAATTCAGGATGTACAATATGACCAGAATTTATAGCTACCGTACCATTTGCCAACTCTGTCCAAGGAAAAATGGGACAATGATTTGGACTTCAACATATTTCCAAATGAATTACAAAAAATAATTGTGTCTTTTGCATATTTACCTGTCTTGGTTCGTCTTGATCATAAGCTGTCTGGTACAGGAAGTAACTTCATCTCCACGAACCTCTTTTATCGCTATCTGTTGATCAAGACTAGGAGCACAGCAAAAGGGTACCATAGAAAGAAAGCATGGGATGAGGACTGATGCTGTGAGTCATTAAGTCTTAATTAGCGTGTCATTATGTAAGCAGTACAACTCCTCTGTGGCGGCCTTTTTTTTCTTTGTAAGTACATATTTTGTTGCTATTATCAGAATGAGAAATCAACTCTTTGGTTATCTCGAGGGTTTATTACCTGACTCATGATGAGTACTTTGGTGACTTTTCTGGTAATTTGTTTGAACAGTCTGCTCTTGATCTTGAGTGCTTTAGATGGCAACTGCATGAATTAAGACATCGTAAGTTAAGTTTATCCCAGCCATGCTGTGACTTCTTACTGAATGGGGGAAAACGGTGACAGCAACCCAAGACAAAAATTGCACAAGCCCAACAGGAATTTCTTGCCAACCGCTTCTAATGCCTCAGCTCAGTTTGTTCCATTTTGTGTCCCAGACGATTTCACTTTCATTCATGGTTGGGAGTGTTTATACTGGGAGTAAATTATGGATTGCTCATTATACAAACATTGTATGCTAAATAATTGTTTTGAGAGGCCTTCCAAGAGCACACCATTCTGTTTTGCGACTGCTCTCAGTGTGACCACAGAAAACAAGCGTGTCATGCATGCGTTCACATTTTTTTTTTTTGTTGTTATTTTTGTAATGCAACTAAAATGAAGTCAGTGTAGATTGATAGAAGTGTCAAGTGTGCAAGTGCACAGCCTCATTTGTCCTTAAATTGTGGGTTTCTCACACTTGGATCAAAGGTTTATTGAGCCACACAGAGTTATATTCCATTAGTCACCTCATACGGTGTTTCACGAGAGCATTGGCAATGAAATCATATCTGTGTCTCTGTTAGATAGCGCTGTCTGTTGTGTAAGCTCATTGGACTGTGGCGCCTCTCTCATACTGAACTGTTTTAATTCTGAACACATTAGTTTCTTTCCTCCTTTTAATAATTGATGAAAGGTGACAGGCAGACGATTATTGTGTTATATGTCTCCTGCAGCTCTTTTGAGTTGATTAAGCCTAATGTTTACTGTATAAAATGTCCAGTTTATCCATCCATTCATGTCTTACCTGGATCAGGGTTAAGAGAGGCTGCAAGATAGTTATTTTAATGCATTCTGAGTTACTCAACATACTATCAGAAGTGGCCCCATTCAGCTTGATAAACGTCTAAATGTTGATCTACAAAAGTCAACAAAAATCTGATTGATAAAGTCATAATCAATTATAATAGAAACATTTGTCACTTTTAAGTATTCACTTTACCTTTCAAATGTCCTTCGAGCAGTAGATCATGTCTTCACATGTGTATGACAGTAGTATGTTCATAGTGTTACAATCAGTTCAATACTAAAATACTGTTACCAGCAGAGTTCATAAGGTTTAAAGCCCTGCAGTCAATATAAGATTTAGCTGATTGTGGGTAAGTACTGTGTATCAAGGCAGAGCTGTCAATGCTGCTGTCATAGCAGTGGAGCCATGAATTGTGCATGTCTTTTCAGTGTAAAAAGCTTTGGACTCTTTCTCTTTTAAAACATAGCGACCAGGTGCCAAATCATAAGCATGCATACTAGAGTCAGCTACTACAATGGAGGATAAAGTGAGTCAATCAAGTGGAGAAATCCAATATGCAGACCGCCATGGATGCACCACTCAGATGCGTAGGAGTTGACTCACATCCCTGTAGCAGTGTAAACTGCATATTGGGGGCATTTTTATGCCTTAAGTATAGAGTCAACCTAAAGAGAGAGACGGCACCTTAGGAAACAAGGATGCTCCAGCAGAAATACAATTCAGAGGCCACCTGGGTGAGATCAATGACAAGGCATAACCCTGGATAAGCACAATGCTCTCTTAGAGCGCCCTTGAATCCCAGCCTAGAAAATGAACAAAGCTCAATTAAAAGTTATTCAAGGACTGAATCCCTCATAGTCGTAACCCTGGCACCCCATAAAATACAGATTAAGCTGTAACCTCCCCCTACAAGATACCCCAGGGGACATGGTCATAAGCTGTCTTCAAGTCCACAAAGCACGTGTAATGGAGGGGAAAGTCCCTTGCAATGCTTAAGGGCTGATCCATTGTTCTACTACCCAGTGGCTCAGTCAGTAGGGACTTGGTCTTGGGACCGAAGGGTCGCCAGTTCACGTCCCGATCGGACCAAAAAAATAAAAATATGGAGTGAGCTGGTAGCTGGAGAGGTGCCAGTTCTCCTCCTAGGCCACTGCCGAGGTGCCCTTGAGCAAGGCACCTAACCTCTATCTGCTCCCTTGGCGCCGGGTACCTGGCTGCCTCTCTGCTCTGCCACCTCTCCTCTGCATGTGGTTGTGTGTGCATGTATTTCCTCTGTGTTTGTGCATGTATATCCTCTGTGTGTTTAATGTGTGTCAACACAACAGAGTGGAGAAAGCAATTTCCCTGTAAGGGATTAATAAAGTATGTCTTCTTCTTCTTCTTCTTCTTCTTCTTCCTCATTGCACCTCCTAAAGTCAAGGTTCATCAGGACATTGCACTGAGTAATATTTCTCTCTTTGTAAAATGTAATGACTCTGCCAAAACATTTTTTTTCCAATGTGTGATATTAATTACATTCCAATGTAAAAAAATGTCATGAATTGTATGAATTTTCTTAAGGCCAATTGTTTCAGGAACTCTTTGAAAAGAAAGAACAGTCAACAAGCAAAACTTGCAAGTTTTATTAAAGTTTGAAAGCAGCAGTCCATCAAAACAAAATGAGTATGTAACCCAAAATGATAATCTGCATTCAAGTATAACGTATAAGTTGTCCCATTTTGCACCACACTAAAAGAACTCATTAACATGACCGCAAATTAAGTAAAGGCTGCAAAGGCTGCAGTGAGAGAAATAAAATGCTCAATTTATATGCAAATCTCAACCTTTTACAGACAAGAGGCAAAAATAAAAACCCCTTTTCTCACAAATACTTTCTACATCACATGCAATGATGTACACAGCATAATGTGCTTGCCTGTTTGGGAGACTTTCTGTGTGTACTCATTAGGCCATCTCAAAATATCAACCTTTCCCATTTCCAGCTCACGCTGAAATGAAAATGAGTAAATAACCTTTCAAAATGATGCAACAATATTTATGACTTAGCCAAACTTTAACCAAAACACAGCAAACTCTCTCTCTCTCTCTCTCTCTCTCTCTCTCTCTCTCTCTCTCTCTCTCTCTCTCTCTCTCTCTCTCTCTTGATGACAAATTAATAATGCATTGCAACAAAAGGCTATGCATGCAAATGAGTATAAAGTGCAGGGTCAGTCTCTCAAACAATCCAATAACAAGGGGACAAGGTCAAGCAACAAATATTAATTGTATATTATGTTGACTGTGTTTTTTATTTCAACAGAAAGTTAAATGATTTTTTGTTTTGTGTTGTATTATATAAACTACTGACCATATTTGTCTATGTTGGAATTCACCAGTCACTGGAATGGCTGCCATACATGTAGAGATAAAGATTTATGTTCTCATTTCTGAAATGCATGATATGACAATGCACCAGTTTCTACAAACCCTGCAGCATGACTGGATATCCTCACTGCCACACAAAAAAACAGGTGCAACACAAACCAGCCTACCACAGCTTCAAAAGGCCAATCATCCAGTGGTTGCATCACTTTAGGGTTTTCCTCTACTTTTATCTCAATCAGGTTATGTTGCTGGAGCCAGGTTTGGCCACGGACAGCTGCTCTCTTTTGAGAAGCAGCAATCAATGAATGCAATAGAATGATGGGACACCAATATGAGTGGGTGAACTGTAAGGTCAAAGTGAATCATAACAGAACTCTACTTATGACTGTTTTGGAGTTACCTTGAGAGCTGTGTGCCCTGAAGGATCCAGGACTCACCCTGGCCTTACAGCTCTACTCACTTGGGGAAGTAGTAGTGACTATTAGAAACAGAAAAACTAGTGTATCGCATATAAATAAAGAGGTCAATGTAAGCTTAGTATAAGACTTCCTTTAACAAACCAGTACAGCTGGTTCAATAGGGAATGTCAATTGTTCTATTTCTCTGAAACACAAACAGTGGGAAAAGGATCCCATTGGACTGAAACCTCATTTATCTGACAGCCGTTATCGCCAAAATGAACACCCATTGTTCTGAAAGCCTATAGCTCCAAACATACACCTGCAACAAAATAAACCATGTTTATTATGCAAAACCACATACATCTTATCATCAAAAGAATATTTTTACTACTGATAAGGCATGAGCAACCATTCTCTGCCTTTGATTGCCCTCACTGGTGGAGTATGTTTAGGCATGACGAGTGAGATTGGTCAGGGTTAGGGCTAGGGAAAGCCAACCAGAGGTGGGTCAAGTGTACCCCTCTGACAACTTTTTCTTCAACCAGTAGAGCTTAAAAAAGGTGCAATGCCAGAAATATAAGTCCAACAAACACAGGACTTCTAAAACAAAAACAAAAAACAGGTACAACACCTAATAAATGTATAATCCTAACGGATCCGTACCTGGAGAGTCATTTCAAGCCCTTGCCCCTGGTAATCCTTTTTCCTTTTCCCTCTTTTTTTCACCCTCACCAAACACAATTCAAGGCTATTTGTATTTCATTGTGCTCCTGTCACACTTAACATGCTCGACAGTCTGTACAGTGGACATGGCCTTTAAGAGAATTTGTGTGTGTGTGTATGTATGTGTGTGGGCTGGAAGAAAGGTACGTTTTGCCTTTGTTTTCAGTCTTTCGATTGAGTTGCTTTAAGTGATGATTGTAGATGTTCTTTTAAACTACGGAAATTGATATATTATTGATCGTGCACAGTGTGTTGGGATCAATCTCTCTGAACCTAAAAGGGTGCGAATGCAAAGAAATATGATTAAAATTACCATGTGCGACAGAAGAGATAAAACGAAAAAAAAAAAAAGTTTTTCCACAGTTCTTGTATTTCATCAACATGGATAACATTCAAGTTAGATCTTTATATTTCATCATGAGGGTCTAGAGGAATGAATAACGAGTTATATGTCAAAAACTTGATATGGAGAAAAACCATGGCTGGGGGAAAATCTCAAGTGGTCTGAAAATATTTTTAAAAAAAACATTTTCAAAGATGACACATAAAGCCTTCACATTCACAATGGGAGCGATGGTGTGAAATGCTTTTTGTCCATTATACTTGTCTGCTTCCCTCAGAGCACAGCCGCCCCCCGGGAAATGCCCTCAAAGACGAAGCAGGGGACAGCTGATATTTTTGCTGGCGTAGACCTTGAATTCAGGTCCAAAGCATCTCTACAGGCCTGCACACCCTAATGGATATCCTACCGTGTTTAACAAGCACAAAAAGAAGCATGAAGGGAAGGTATGCAGGAGCTCAGAATCATTCCTCCTTTAACATCCCAGGAAACGGAAATCATAGGGACTTATTCACATGAGTCGGGTGGTATGTCTTTGTGTTTGACTCCATTGTTCTTTTCATTTTAGAGACCCTTTTCTGAAACTTTAAAAGTAAAATATATTCTCAGAAGATACAATACTTTCACTGTCTTGAAATACATTTGTAAAACTTTTCCTACTGCTGTGACTTAAACTTCAGTTTTTGGCTTTATCTTTTTTAGTTTTTAAAAAGTTAATATCCTTTTATTATTTATGTTTCTCTGTGACTGTAAAAAATGACATATTTAGTAAACAAAATGTGTCTGGACAACATTGATAGCATAACATATTTTTTATGATGATAAATGGTGACTTGTATAGGAAAGTTTGTCAACACAGTTCATAAGAACATATTTTGTCACCATGTAAAGGGTACTGCAGTGAAATATGTGCAGTTTGGTCCGATAGTCGCAGTAACCAAAAACATGACGGTTTTTATCAAATCCGTTCTTCCTAGCAAGTGCTTTTGTTGTTCATATTCCACAACCCCAGGGTGACATTTAAACTGTGAAAACTATATATTTGAATCTAGCCAATATATACAATTGCTACATAATGTAAATCTTCTGTACCACACTAAACCACACACAGACTTAGTTTGCAACCAACTAGCTTGTGAACAAAGTGGAGCTTTTAGCAACTTTAAGTTCAAAATATTTTGCTTAAGAGTTGGTGAAGACCAAAACAGAGCTACAAGTTGAGTGTGTATTATATTCACATTCATCGTGTTGATATTACTCTCTTTTGGCTTTAAATTGGACATATCAACTTTAGAGTGTCATAATATGGCAATTTTGTGTACACGTATTGTTGGACGGCCCCCAAAAGATGCTGCAGCACAGGCAGTATGAGAAAATTAAAGCATTTGTTGAACATTAAAGCATGGACACAAAAAATACAAATATGAATTTGAAAATGAGCATAATAAGGCCCCTTTAATTGTTTTTATTTTTTAATCTTGATAAAATAACAATATACTGTTCCAAATCTGAGTGAATTTTGGGACATCTTTCATAAGTATTCTGTCAAAACATTTAGAAAAACAATATTGAAAATGCAGAGTTCATTACAGGCACATGTATTCTGTTTAATTGTTGTCATTTGTTGAAGTGTCATTACATGCAGAAACAGAGCCTTGAATATGGAATATTTTCCTGCCCCATGCTGGTAGTATTTTTTTACTCTTAGCATGGTGTCTTGTGATAACACCAGCCAAGAAAGCTGACAGAAACAACAACAGTGAAGGTGGGGTCTCCCTCATTAGTGTGCATCTGGTGCCACTCAGTAAGCTCAGTGTGGAGCATGAGATGACCCATATTCCTGGCCTGTTATCTCTGATTGCTGCACTGTGACAGAAGCTTGATTAAGTGTTTTCAGTCACCGTGCTGCGCTTGAAGTGTGGTGGGAAAAAGTGAGAGCGAACATTTGACTTTCAAATGAGCCTGGTAGAGTTAAACTTGGAAGCCGCATATGGGAGGACTATTCTTGAACATTGAAGACGGATAAGATAGAGAGTTTGAAAGCAGCACCTAAGATGTGAAACAAGAAAACAACCAGGAGCGAGAGCCAGGTACCGTCTTGAGAAACACTTGTGATGTGAGTAAACACACAGGAGGATGTCACGCTCTGTAAAATGAAGTAATTGCAGCATAAAGGGCGCAAACACTTGTTTTAATCGCATGTGTGTTATTCAGGTTTCTACCAAGCCGCTGTGCTATTTGTGGTCGCTGTGGGGGGGAAGTGTTAATTATGGTGCAAAAAGGTGCATGGGCATGTCACAGTTAAATAGACAGTGATTTGGCTGGAACAGTTTGAAATCATTGAGGATAAGAGTTCACATCGACACAAGTCAGACTGAATTATTGTCAAGTGTTCTCCCAGTTAATGTTTTTTTGTAAATGACAGTAACTGGAGTGTTGGTGAGAAAATGTTATGAGTTAGAACAGGGGTTTTCAACTGGTTTTGTCCCAGGGACCACCATTCGGACTAGAAAGCAATCCGCGGCCCACTGATGTGCCTGCGCGTGCGCGTGTGTATTTGGTGTTACATGCATAGCTCAATGCATGAAACATGAAAGAGAGGCCACGCAGATTTTATAATAATAAAAGTAGATTTATTAAATTAAATTAAATTAAAGATTATTTTAAAGAAAGAATAAAGAATAATAAAGTGTTGTGCAATTCAGTATTGGGAAAAGTAACTAAAAATGTCATGCAAAGTCAGTCTAGGTGTGTGACAAAACAACAACGGAGAACAAAAATCCAACAACACCGGAGAACCAAAATCCAACAAATGAAGACCAAGGCAGCCTCAACTGCTGGCTGGTCAGGGCTTTTATAACCCAGCCAGGACAGACCTGTCACCAATCACCTGCTGTAGAGACAGAGAGATTGAGAAAAGCAGAGAGAGATTGAGAAAAGCAGGGAGAGAGAACAGGCTTACCATTAACACAGGGCGGGGCCTAAACCCGCCAGGGTCGTAACAGTGAAAACATGGGAGAATTAGGCCTACCTGTCAGTGTGATATCTGGGCGTGGTGAAGTCCACACAGCCTGTCTATTCGTGGCGAAATGGTAGACAGAGACAGTCTCATGTCATTCTCTGGATCAAGCCTAGCCCTGTACTTATTCTTTAAGTACGCCAGTGTAGAAAAACCACTCTCACACAGGTATGTGGTTGGAAAGGGCAAAAGACACCTCATTGCTTTTGCAGCAAGCTGTGGAAATTCTGTCTGGCAACTTATCCAGAATTTAACAAGGGGCTGTGTGTCGTACATATGCCTCCTGACAGAGTCTGTGGACATCTCAATCAGCTTATCCTCTTCCACAGCCGTCAGACTTGACCCTACTGATGCATCGTCACTGAATGGGAGCAGGATCCACTTGCTGTCACGGCGCCACTCTTCCGAATCAGTGAAGTACTTTGCGAATTGACGCACAAGCTTCCTCAAATGCTCACATATAGTGTCGTTGATGTCAGTGCTGTCAGGGTATTCCTCAACTGAAGGAAACATCGCCAAGTTATTGCTCTCCACTCGTTCGATCCACTTTGACATTTTTTTCACAAATGCGTCGAGCTTCTCGTAGAGCTGCATGACGTTTGCATCTCTCCCTTGCATGGAGCTGTTCAACTTGTTCAGCTCTGCAAAAACATCTGTGAGGTACGCCAGCTTAGTTAACCAGTAACTATCGTTGAAATTGGAAGCCAGATCAGAATGCTTCTCGCACAAGAACTCGTAGATAGCTCCGCGTAGTTCAAACACACGGGCGAGCACAGCGCCGCGAGACAGCCAACGCACCTCTGAATGATAAAGGAGAGAGCTGTGTTCACTTCCCAAGTCATGGCATAGGGATGAAAACAGGCGTGTATTCAATGCGTTTCGTTTTATGAAGTTGACCGTCTTGACAACGACATCAAACACACCACTGAGCTCAACACTGAGATCTTTGGAGGCGAGAGCCTCTCTATGAATCAGGCAGTGTGTCCAAATTACCCCCGGAGCCACCCTCCTTACATGCGCAAACAGTCCAGTCTTGCTGCCACTCATGGCTCGGGCCCCATCGCTGCATAATGCAACGCACCTCTGCCACGAGATATTGTGCTCCGTGAAAAAATCGTCCAGTGCTTTAAATATTTCTACACCGGTAGTTCGCCCGGGCAGTGGTTTGCAAAAAAGAAATTCCTCGCACATAGTGCCACTGTCCTCGTATCGCACAAATGTTAACAGTTGCGCATCATTAGTAACATCTGTCGTCTCGTCGATTTGAAGGGAAAACAGAACTGTCTGAAGTTTTGCCATCAGCTGGTCTTTGACATCATTTGCCATTTCCCCAATTCGTCTTCCGATTGTGTTGTCTGACAACGGAATAGTTTTTAATTTGTTGGCACATTCTTCGCTTACCATAGCTCTGCACATATCTATGGCTGCTGGCAATATAAGCTGCTCTGCAATGGTATGGGGCTTCTTACTTTTTGCAACCCTGAGAGCGACCAGATACGATGCTTTCAGTGCGTTTTCATTTATTTTTGCACTCTTCCTCATGGTAGCCTGCTGTCCTTTGAAATCACGCAACATCTGTTGCATGTACTCAACGGGTTTGGCCTTCAAGTGGACGTGATGCGTCTCCATATGCCGCGTAAGTTTCGACGGCTTCATAGCTTCATTACAGAGAATTGTTGAACATACGAAACACAGTGGTACCTCCTCTCCTGCTCTGTCTGTCGTCACTGTGAATCCATATTTAACATATTCCTCATTGTATTTTCTTTTTCGTCTTTTTTGCGAAGTTGACGCTTCGGAAGCCTGTCCTTGCCCTATCGTGGCGGCCTGTCCCTCTGTCGTGGCAGCCTGACCCTCTGTCATGGCAGCCTGTCCCTCTGGCACTTTCCTCACTACAAAACGATCCATTGGTGCTAGATATATAGCTAGACTAGTACATATGTAACAAATGTTTGCTGTACTACAACCTATCTTAAAATACTCTCGTCGGCTATGCTTATAAATGTGTGTCTACTTTGCTCGCAAGACTGTACGTAATGAATAATAAGTGAGGTTAGCGACGCAACTCATTACCATTAGCGAATCACAGGCTACCATAGACTGGATAGGCGCAAGGCTACATTCTGTCAGCTTGAATTTCCTTTATATTATTTTAAACATATTTTTCACGATATGTAACGGTATTCTGGAAATGTGTTGAAATATCAAAGCGAATTTATATTAAAAAAAAACAATGGTGAACTGATCAACATAGGCTCTTGTCACGGACCACATGCAATGCCGCCGCGGACCACCAGGGGTCCGCGGACCACCGGTTGAAAACCCCTGAGTTAGAAGGTGAGCTTAACAACAGGAAATAGGCAGATCCAATTATAAAACATTCAGGAGAAATCAATAGTATACATTGATTAATGTGTCACACTCTTAGACATCAAACATAACATTTCCCGAACAATTTAAAGTTGTTCGTTTTTTTTTTTTAAATACACCATTTCCTTTATTTATTTTTCTATTCTTAGGCAAATCAATGATTAAATGCATAAATAAAGAACAACAATTGTAAGTCATTCAATACAACAGGCCAACAATACAAAGATAGCCTCCAATCTCAAGGTTCAGTTCACAGATGGTCATGGTTGGAACAGGGTGGCGAAAGGCACATTAGCCATTTCATGACCTGGCTTACGCGGCTGGCAGACTTGAGGTCTTTGAACACCACAGGGTGGTAGTTGAGGTGAAGTGAGGAAGGGGCCAAAAACTCAAGAGAAGAAAAAAAATAAGGAGAAAAGAGAAGCCGCCATCTGTCCAAACTCTTCCCAATAATAGAATAATAAGCTGTGATCCCCGAAAGACTATAAAAATAACATTTAGTAATGATTCTAAAGTCAGTGGAACACAGAGGATGAGTAGGAGGAGGAGGAGGAGGAGGAGGAGGAGGCGATATTTGATTGATTCAGACAAAGCTGATGGACCACAGGAGAGCAACTGGCACATTCACCCATCTCTGCTCTCTGAGGAGCTTTTTTTCGGCAAAACTTTGAAAGTTGTTATTCAAAGCTATATTGTTCATTTAGAATCTGCACTGAAAAAGCAAAAACAGAAATGCTATTGAACACTATTGAAACAGATCAATATAGTCTCCTGTAGCCCTTCTACTTTACAAGGATATAGCAACCAACGTTATCTCCTGGATCAAAATTAAATAAAAAAAGAGGGTATGGTCAATCTCATTTTGGGCAATGAGATTGACCATACCCGAGTTGTCAAACAAGGATTGAAAAGTGGCCTGTCTTCAAATCAGGTTTGACCATTCACTTAGAGGTAGTTGGATGGATCCAGCAACATCTGAGAAACGTACTGTATGTACAGTATCTACCTGAATTCCATAGTTGTAACAAGAAGATTTAGTTGTGTTCCTCTGGGTCAAAACAGAGCAGTTCGGACAAGAGGGAGTAATCAGCTTTGGCTTTTTTGACAAGCGCCTTACAAACATAAATCAGTTTTTCTTCTGCGGACAGAGAACTTCTTGAGAAAGCACAATGAAAGAAAGTTCTGCTGGAGGTGCTCATACTGTATGTCACATGGATGATGCCTAATTGGTGTCCCTCTGATGGATATGGCTAGGATGGAAAACATCTACAGTGTTAGACAGCGACATATTGGGTGTTCATGATGTGCCCAAATTAAGTCTGTTCTAGGAAACTGGCACCACGACCATCACCATGGGGTCCTTACTGCGTACCAGTGTGCCAGGAGTTCCACATCCCTGGAGTACTTTTATTTCCACTTGAATACATTCTTTGTAGGGTTGGCCAGAGTCCCCATTATTCCAACTGTTTTGACGATTATGCCTTGAATGATAATTTTCTGTAAACAACTGATTTTGGTATTATTTTACTAGGAGTCTTTACCAACTGCCAACAGCGTCAACACAAACAGCTTGAAGGTTTTTGGATGGAGATTTGTCTTTCCTGCCTCTGGCTAAAACACTGCTACATTATGTTCCTGTTAATATCAAAGTAATCATTATCTTAATTGATTATCTTTTAGTTTCTGTTAACAACAGTCCGACGACTGTGCCCACAAAACAGCTTGTACCTTGATGCACTGTTGGTATAATTGTGGTCATTGATGCTAAAAGATATGTTAGAAGTAAATAAGACCAATCTTGAAAAGTGGCACAACCGCAGGGAGAAAAAAAAAATGTCCTGTACATTTCCTGTGGCTGTCAAGGCTTACGACCAGCTACTCTCCATCCTTCCCAGAGATGCACACATGCTTTCCTACAAACAGTGAAATTCACTGCTGTTACTTCTGATGCCCCAGTAGCTTCTTCGAAAGCCCTGTCCAACTGTTTGAGTCACCTCCTGTAGTCTTTGTTTTGTTCCCATTCCCACACAAAACAAACTTTACTGCTTATCTTCCAAAAGAGTGGTGGGTGGATAATTCATAAGGAGGATGTTTGTAAAATTACCTCTTTTATTGTCATTATTTACAACATGTTATTTGACATTTGCAAAAGGCTTGGTGAGTGTTCCTTCCTCCTGGAATGTGCAAAAACATTTGAGTTTTAATCTAGCAAAAATGTACCCTGTATAAAGACCTTAAAAAATGGAAGAAATTAAAATACGCTGTTCATATCTTCCTGCCTGATGCTAAGGAGGGAGTGGTTGAGGTGCTGCAGCACATAGTGCCTGTGCTGGAGCACCTCACAGGAAGGTTGATAGTTTGATCCCTAGCCTATAAACTCAACAAGTCGAAGTGTCCTTGGGCATGATACCCAAAATGCTCATATTGTGAGAGTGTTAGCCTCTCTGAGCAGGTGGCACTTCTTCCCTTGTATGAATGTGTGTGAGCACTTTGAGGGGAGGCAAAGACAGGAAACGAGCTACATAAATGAATGAATTCTTCCACCTTTTTTCTCTTTCTTCTACCTCCCACCGACAAATTTGTTCCAAAGTCTCATCCCTAAAAGTATACGTCGCTGATGTGATTAAATATATGGCTCCGGAAAAAATTAAGAGACCACTCCAAATGTATGGTAGCCATTCCAGTGTCTGTTGAATTCCAATGCAGTTGTCAGTAGATTATACAATACAATACAATATATTTATATATTTACTGTATATCATTTACCTCAAACACATACCTATAAATAGTACATCCAGAGAAACTGATAATGCTGCAGGCGTCTCTTAACTTTTTGCAGAACTGTATATTATATGGTAAGCATATGTTATCCCTAATGGTGCGTTCACACCAGATGCGATACGAATATTCTCATTACTCTTATCGCCTTAGTCGCATCGCTCTAATCACTTGAGTTTCACCACCAACTCAACATCAGTGACGGCAGGCTGAGATCCTCACCGCTGATTGGCTAACGCTTCATTCGCGTCATGCGCACCGCCGGAGTGTGTGCAAAATAAATTCTCTCTGTAGGGAAGACAGGGATTTAAGTCTTTATAGACCATTTACATGCACAAAAACAAATATAAAGACTACAGGAAAGGGAAAACAAAAAAAATAATAGGGCCACTTTAAAATCACGACCATTGCTATATATGACGGTTGAATGACAATATGTTGTAAAGGGACACTATGAAATAGTTGATCAAAAGGGTGGGTTGATCTGTATGGCTTTTGGTGCAATTACCCCTGAAAGATTCATAAGCAATGGGGTTAAATGCTTTTGTTGTGTGTACTTTATCAAAAGTAATGAATTCTTTCCTTTTCTATTCCTTTCAATTTGTATTAATTACCACTGAGCCACATGGCTGTGCTCTACTCATCATCAATGAATAGCAATATTGATCGCGATGACATAAATAGGTTACAATAACAAGCCTTCAACACCCATACAATGCCATTAAAAAAAGAAATATGAAACAGCTATTATGCTAACACTCCTCTGTTGACATAAAGTTTACCTATGAGCTATTGATGTGATAAAAAACACTGTTTCCCTTCTGCCTGTTTAGTCTGCTATAACTGTCATCCATACATAAGAGGCAAGACAGCTCATAATGAACTTGGAAGTAGCAACAATGGAATTTCATTACAAACTTGCAGTCAAAACCAATAATGCAAAGTGATCGCAGTTTAGAGAGCACGCTTTAAAAGTCAACGCAGGGTTTAACCTGAATATTGAGCATATTATTCAGACATCAGGTACGCTTGTAATTTGTCACTCCCAGTGATGGATTCAAAACAGCATCAGACTTTCTGATCATAAAGTGCTCCAGGAGCAGGAGGTGAAAAAAGTGGATGTTTGCAGGTGTGTCAAAAAAATAAACACATTCGTACATTTTTGTAATACATTCTGACTACATTTAGATTGGGGTGCCACCCTGTGACTTTGCTTTACATTTAGCACCTTAGGGATGTTCATGCATCAGAAACTCTACATACAGTAGCCCTACAGACTGAAAAGGTCAAAAGTCCTGACTGTTAATGTATTTATAGTCTCTGTTTTTCATAAATGTTGTAATATTTTCCCTGTTATGGTCCCTCCCTTGAGTTACTGCGATGGAATTTGTTTTTTGAGCTTTACTAGTGGAAAGCACAATATGCTGCTTGAAGCTGGAACTGATACATACAAACTGATTCTTTATTGAAAGGCTTTATCAAAGAAAACAAAGAGTCAACTATACAATTAATACAAGTATGGAGTTACATTGTATGCCGCCATCTATTCTGCTGAACAGTCCGCGGTCTGCAAATTTAACAGGTTCCTAGACTGGTCATTAACATATTTTCCTCTAGTCACAAAACCTTAAGAACCAAATGGAAAAGGCACCAGCTTCAAATAGGGAAACATTGAATGATTCTGAATTGTGGCATAAATGTCTACATGACTGGGTCAACACTTTTAGAATAAAACACTTGTTCAGTAATTCTATATCAGGTCTTAGGTTTGGGGAATATTGGATAACATGTTACGGGACTAGATAGAATCGGAGGATGAAACACTCTTTATTAGTCACATACATGCACACAGCAGAGCACACACAGTGAAATTGGTCCTCTGCATTTAACCCATCCTAGTACTAGGAGCAGTGGGCAGCTATTGTGCAGCGCCCGGGGAGCAATGGGGAGGGGGGATTGGAGGTCTCTGGTGCCTTGCTCAAGGGCACCACAGCAGGGCCTAGGAGGTGAACTGGGACCTCTCCAAGTAGCAGTCCACTTTCCATATTTCAAGTCGGTTCGGGGATAATCCCTAACAGTTAAATACAAAAATGCATATTCAGATTACTAGTACTTTTTTATTTATTAGGCAGGATTGCAATTTTATAATCTATTTTAAAAATGAATATATCAAAGGGAACCGTACAGTACTGCGTGCATTTTGGTTTTGGTTTTCAATTCGGCTACTATTTTCCTCTTTATTGTTTTTTGTCTTTCGTGTTCCTTAAATTAGCATTTCATGTTTTTTTATGTATTTTTTATAAACCTCTCGATTCAAAGTCTTTTTATATGAGCCTTGTTTTATATTTTTTCACAGATTTGTGTTTCCTTCAACCAGCAGCATTTGGCAACCAATGTTTAACCTGCTTCTCCAAAAGCAGATTTCCATCATCTAGGCCTGATGAGTTCTTGCAGAACTGTCAGGATACTACTCCCATCCTAGTATAACACTCAAATAGTTAATACAGTAACACCCAGCCCTATCAGCCTGAGAGAAACCTCCTCCCCCTTTTCCGATTGCACCTGAAATATGAAACACACTCCAGGAGAAATATGTTCCCCACTCTTCATCAGATGAAGAAAATAAAATGTTGTTTTGCAGAGTAACTGGAGAAAATAGGGCCCTTAAACCTGATATCTGAAGCTTTGAGCCTCGTTGCCACATCCGATTGACAAGCTTTTAAACTTGAGTCATTACACCAGTTCGCCAAGACACATCTCCACCCCAATGGCATGGGGAGGGTGATTTGGTGCTTGCACACAGGCCCAGAAGTGAAATTACTAAGGCACTAAAAAAGGGAGTGCCAACTCAAATCACCATCCAGCATCCCAGTCAGAAAAAAGGGCCAATTTCCTCCAAGGGTGCTTGGCTCGTATGCCAAGTGTCACGCATGGAGATGAGACAATTCCAGAGGCTGCCTAAGATCTCTGATGAGCCCGGATGCAAGAACGGAGGAAAACAGTAAACAAAACAAGGGGAATAATGTTCCAGGTCCTTGGCACTGTAAGTGGTTGTCAAGGCAACACCCAATGAAATTCAAGGGGCACCACATGCAGCTTTGACATGGTCCGTTTTGCTTCATCTCAAATTGATGCATACAGCTTGGGTTCATACCGTATGTTTCTGACAGTTCATTAAAACCAACTACAAGTGCCTATTCAATTAAAGAACTGTATCAACACTTAAAAAAGGTCATTAATGTGCACAAATATGACTGGTAAAATGTGCTAGAGTGTGAGAAATAATGAGTCTGATCTTAATGCCACGGAAGAACCACTCGTATTAATCATAGAGCACAGTTTATTCCACAGATAAGAAGCATTGCATGAACATGCTCTGCTGATTTTTAATTGCTTCTGGAATCTTAAAACAGTCAGATTAATGCTTCACTATGACAATGGGAATGCATTAGTCTATTACTGTACGTTTAGTTTATATTCTAGCACAAGAAGAGTTCATTTATGTAGCAAAAACTAATATTAATACTAATCTACTTTTGTAATACATTCTTTGGAAATGTGTATTTTGGTTTTGTGTTATATCCTAAATTAACACTTTAACATTCAGGATAATAGCCTATATTTGTTTTTTCCTCCATTCAGGTAAACTGGAAGCTACTTTGTTTACAAAATTATACTTTACACTGAACTAGGAATATTACTAAGCCATGTAATCCTGTATTTTTTGCAGGAAAATGTTCAGCTTTTTGTAAGTAGAGCCGCGGCCTTTGCGTAGAAATGAGTTGAGGTGTTTCGGGCACCAGGTAAGGATGCCACCTGACAGCCTCCCTAGAGAGTTGTTCCTGGCACATACAGCTGGGAGAAGACCAAGGGACAGACCAAGGACCAGGTGGAGGAATTACATCTCCACGCTGGCCTGAGAGCATCTTGAAAGCCCCTAATCAGAGCTGGTTGATGTGGCCAGGGAAAGGGAAGTGTGGGGCCCTCAGCTGAAACTGTTTCCTTCAACGCCTGCTCCGGATAAACGGTGGAAAATGGATGGATCGTTGACTTTTCTTTCCAAAGTTCCTCAGTATATATAACAATGTCACAGTAAAGCAACACATCAAAAATACCATCACAATAAGAAAATAAATAAATGCATTGGAAAATAAATGGAAAAATAATCAAACACAAATTGTACCATCTCACAGTATGACATGCATTTGGCCTTTTAGCCAGCAAACATTTTGATTTGCCATAGTAGAAAAAGGTGTAATTGACAACATTAACAATGGCTCATCTCTATTCAAATGTCTCCGTGAGCTATGGCAGTGAGTCAGCATTCACAATGAAATTAAGCAGCTGAATGGAATATATTTTTGATTCCTTTTATAATTTACAATTACTGTGACAGGTAAAAAATGTCCTGTAAAACATCAAGATTGCTGTCGCATAGTGTAGAGGTACCTTAAGGCAGCGCTCCTAAATCGATTGAAATCAAGACTGTTGGTTTTCTCTCCTGCTGGCAAGTTAATTGCTTTCACCTGTCCTCCCAGGTGTAAATCACCCCTTGATTAAAGGGCTGGAATGAAATCCTGACTACCCCCAACCCCTACACTTTCCAACTCCACTCCACTACACTACATTAAATCCCCTAAACACCCCTTCATTTTGACTGACATTCAATTAAAAGTATCAGTGGTGAATCACAAATGGATGCTTGCAGATGGGGGTACCGAGTTAAGACTTGCAAAAGCTCTGAGACAGAATCAGAATCAGAATCAGCAGTACTTATTTATCCCAAACTGTGAACTTTTGTGATTGATGCAGCGAAATACAAAAGAAGAAGCATAACAAATTACAAATAATTAGAACTAAAAATAAAAATAAAAATGAGAAATGTACAAATAATGCAGTGAAATGGAATATTAAGTAAATATAATGTAAATGTACAATGTTAAGTTTCAAGGTGTGCATATTATGTCCAGTTAAAAGAGAGGCTATGTAGCATCAAGACGCACTTTTTGCTGACATAGAGCATCACCCACAATGCCTTACTGTAAAGCAATTTATTTCAACACATATTACATGGTTTTGCTGTGGTATTTAGTGGTACAATGAAACAAAGTTCATCCAGATGCTGCAAAATATATTTTTCAAAAGTTGAGCTTAATTGCACGTGTGTTTTAAAAATAGTTTTGCTACTACTAGTTGCAAGACACGTTTGGTCTGTGTGCTAAGTACAATTAATCTGAATTAATTCATATTTCTGAAGAATGTGCCATTTGTTTTTTTGGGGTGCTTTTCCCTCCATTCACACTATTAAGAAGGCTACGCTATTTGCTTGAACAGGCAAAGTTAACTAGCTAACTGACAAGCTAACTAGCGAACCCCAGCCATTTGCTAGCAGTTTTGCTAGTAAGCCTGAATGAAAAACTAGCTAACCGTGGTAGTACAATTTAGAAACAAGAATAATCTCTCATAACATTTATTGTAGTGTAATTGTAAATTGTCAAGCACATATTTGGAAGTACTCCAATTATATATCAATGACACATTTTTCCTTCGTTTTAAGATTGTGGTGTTCAAACATAATGGAGCTATGCTGCCCAAAATCCCTTTCAAATAACTGTGTAGAAACTTAACATTTCCTACAACAGATTCAAGTAATTAGAGCAGAATATGTTATTCCAATAATCCCCAAATCTTTGGAGCTTGCTGCAGATCACTGGCAGGGATGAAAGGAGTAATAGCTAAGCCATGACACGACAAAGGAGCAACTTGTTTACTTGTCCGTCTTTGACAGTGTTTTGTGAGAAAAAAAGAACAATGACAGAAGAGAGACAGCAGCAGCCTGAACTGTGCCTGAATGACCAGAGGAAGTCCTGATGGATGTTCCATTATGTTTCCAAAATGAGGGAGAAAAACAAGGTCATGGTGGTATCCTTTTCTAGAGCAATGCGGAAGACCTTCATATCAAGTATATCTCTTTAAACTACCACCTGAACATCTTGTGCTGAAATGGATAATTGGATTTCAATCGGATAGTGCTTGACAACATGTTAACGGTGTAAATGTCCCTGAAAATATGCAAATGTGTTTTCCAACCTCATGTAACAACTATGTGATCAGAAACATGTAATGCTAGGGATATCCAGAGTTCCATTTTTTGGGAAACAGAGCCTAAATAACAGCAAATATTCAAACTTTCGTCTGGGCAGGAGGAGGGCTCAACTTTATTTTCTTAGAGAGATGATCCCACCACAGTTTCCGGGTTCTCTTGCCCCAAAAGCTGGTCATTTCAGACTGATGTCTTCCTGTATTACCTACCGCTTTTCCGGCAGTGTGCATCTTAATGCGAACACGGGAGACACAAATACTACATGTAAATGAATCAGGTAAAATAATATCGTAAGTTATATATATGGATCTATCTCCATTGAATGTGTCAAAGTGGTCATAGAGACATAAAAACGGTTTATTTTTGTGAAGTGGATGGGAATATTAACAAGATCTGTTTCAAACATTAGAATCTGTTTGGCCCTTATCGTTGACCCTAAGCATTTCCTATAAAGGATTTTTGCTTTTTTTGAGAACCTTTCCACTATTGAGGAAAACATTTACATGTCATCTACCTCAGAAATATCATTAACGTAATAAACTTGACTCAATGTAAAGTGCAAGCGTAAGATAAACTTGATTGATTGCTCTAGTTGAATGCTTAAATAACCATGCTAACATGCTAAACTCTGACCAAGTGAGATTGCAGCCAAGCTCCATAACTTTAAAGTCATACTTTGTCTATTTGTATGATCTCTGTGTGTATAAAGGCCATTCCTATGGTGGTAGAAGCCTGACTGTGTGTTCTATAAATACTGCATAGTATAATAAACTAATTGATTAATAGGTGGCAATTGAATGACTTGTGCACTCCTGATTTTCAAATCCATTTCTGTATAACATTGTTCTATAATGCTGGATTTATTCACGTGTAAAACCGGAAAACACAGTACACAGTAAAATGAGTAGGTCTATAGATGTTGAGTTGTTAATCAACTCTGCTCTCATGTCATGTAATTGAATGTTAAAATCCTATAAAGTGTGTTTATTTCTAGATCAATATTAATTACATTAGAGTTTTATTTCCAATAGCATGACAGAAAGCTTCACATTACTTGCACATAACTCGATTTTCTTGATCTCCATTGACAAAGAATAAATGACTTAGATTATCAAGATATGGATATAATGTCTGCATGGCCCTGTTTGTTTACTGTCAGACAAGATCACACTTTATTGGAAACAATAGCATGAAGTACAGAGCAAAATCAAATTAGGTTCAACGTTGTGCTGCAGAGATGAATATCCTGCAGTCAGCAGCTCTTTGCATCACATTAATTCCTTGGCAAAGATTAGCGTTATGTGAACAAGGAAGTAAAGTCGAGTCATTTGTCTTCGAATCGGGCCCTTCACTAGGAATTAATCGTTCTCCAAATATGGAAGAAAAGCAAAGAATCTGACTCTGTCCAGACTTCATTTGTTATAATTACCGTGTCTAAAAAAACAGAAGGGAACATCTTCTGATGTGTTGGGTAATTTGAACCATTCATCAGCTGCTTCTGCTGCTGCTGCTGCTGCTGCTGCTGCTGCTGCACAGAAACACAAACTACTCACCAGCTCTACTAACATAGGATGATCAAAGCCTGGGCCCAATTCAGTTGTGGAATTGTTAGAGGGGAGGGGTCTCACATGCAAAAAATGTCCTAAGAAAGGAATCGAAACTTGGACATTGTGGTTATATGGCATGTGTTGCTGCTTAAACACTTTGTAGTGGACTTGGGGAAAGGGACTGATGGGCGGCATTGACATTTTCTGCTTATAAAGCATGATTCCTACGAGTCCTTAAAATCCTTGAGAGTTTGTGAATATATTTGAAAGGAGAAACATTTAAAATCTATTTTTTAAAATACACATTTATCACTGTAACTTGAATATATTTCTTTGTAAGAGGATAAATTGACATTGTTTTGAACACATGGTATACTTAGTTATTAATTAAAATACGATCTGCTGTCCGGATGCGTCCTCGTTTTACTCTCCAACAGACTTCATTTGAAGAAATTAGGTCTGAAAAGTCCTTGAATTTGATTTTAACATGTTCGTTTCTCCCCCCTTACTTTGGTGTTCCCTGTCAAATTTGAAAGGTCTGTTTTAACTGCTTTTATATTAACACACAAGTATTTAAAAAATATGCAACACCCTGGCTGTTAACAATGTCTCAGATTGCTGGTTCACATGAATAACTGTGTTGAATATAGAAAGAGTAGACAATGAAAAGGTATTCCAAAATGTACATTTGACTGGTGTGTGGCTGTGTACTATCTGATGGATTAACATAATCTAGTATTACCCATTCATTCCCTACGGTGGTCCTTTTTACCGGGAACATCAAGGGAGTTACGATGTGGACTAAACCACTCAAAATTCAATGAAATTGGTGATCAGTAATTGTATATGTGTAAATGCCTATTGTGGAGGATTTCACGATTGCCTTGAAGCAATCAAATGTAAAACACTATATGTATGATTGATGAAAGTAGTAAATGGTTCAGATTTGATCGTACACGAAAGGAGGCTTAAGATATGAGTACCCTAGTTAAATATTATCCAGATGTGATTGTTTATACTTTGGTATACACTCAAAATAGCTATATCTACCTGTTTGCCATACATGTGGATTTCCACACATAGAATTGCACCTCAAACTGTTTGTTAATGGCCAAGAAACTTCACGAACATTACTTACATTTGGAATAGTTAAAAAATGAGTCGATTTAGCAATCCACCATCAGTCAGTCTTTATATTAATAGACACCAAATATTGAGATTGCATATGTGTAAAACCATAGCGTGACGTTCTTCAGGATAATAAATTGTTTCAACATTCTTAATTCCACCTTTAAAGATTGGATTGGCTGATCAAAAGACTTAAAAAACATATTACTTTAAGAAATATAGTAGATTTGTAAATCTAGTGATGTGGTTAAGTCTAATTTCTTTGTGCTGCCACTTAATATGCTGCAGGATTCGCCCCATCAGATTAAAAACCTTTATACCTTCTTAGGACAATTCCTGAGTAAAAGGAATATGGAACGTGAGCAAAGCAGCAGTGTAAGAACATGAAACACCAGTTAGTTTAGGAACTTTATAATAGATGTATCACTTTCATTCTGTGAGACCTTTTACAATTCAAAATTGTACGATTAAAAATGCAATATTATCTGTGTACCTGTGAGTCACAAAATGGGCACTAACGTCTACAAATTGCAACCATCTTTTGGAAACTGTTCAACTCTTTGACCCAGATTGTCATAATCACTCCTCCCCCATAGCTGGTACAGTCAATTTATATCATTTTCTTTGTATGATGGAGCATTTCTCAGGTCAGAAGCTTTGAGGGAGGCCAGCCTATCTATCCCACACTTCTTCCCCCCTGACAGGCGGAGAAACCAGTGACCCGTCACACACTGTACATTGTCCATGACACTGATCGAGGACTGCAGTATGCAGAAATCGATGATCCCATGTTTAAATTGTGATCAACAGCAGAACGCTAATCTATTCTAACACCATTGTTAAAAATCAATACAGAGATGACTCTAGTGGGATTAAAATGAGGGGAAATTCCTGGTTATATTACAAAATTTCGATTGTACGCATAAAATAACAGATACCTTTCCCTTCCTGTTGATGAACCTCAGGCTAAATCAGCAAGGCTAAAGACACAGCCTGCGGGTGTTTGAATGCTCTTGATGTTAAAAGAACTGCATCTGGAAGTGTTGCTGGGTGGTTTTTATTCTAGCAAATCATGTTACACACTTGGGAGGTGGCAATAGCTGTATGGTAATAAAACATTGAAGCTGTTATCCTTAGGTTCATCATATCCCAGCAAATATCAGGAGGAGTGCAACCAGATCAGATGGGAGACCCGCTGTGGATCTGATGCTGTTATACGCTCAGTGGAAGATTTGCTGCTGAAATATCTTCTGTTAAGATATGCATATTCCCAGGGATATAAGGAGTTGAATGTTATTAGGTTTTATTCCCAACTAATTTCACATCACTTATCCCAGTCTCATTTCTGAACACAAATAAAAAGTAATAAAAACACTAACTCTGTAAGAAAAAATAAATGTTCCTTGCCAGGATTGCCCAAGGAGAAGGTAAGCGTGCTCACACACACACACTACATCTATAGCACACTAGCAATCATTTCCGATCAAAGACTTTAGCTTACTGCACATACTAAACAGTCACCATAATACATTGCAACCAGGTGCCTTGTGACTTGCAGTTATGTGAGATTTCGAGCCAGGTTTAAAGACATGTATTTTATATATTGTATGTTTTCGGCTGAGAATGTAACCCTCATATTTCAAATATGGTGTCCTTTTTTCCAAGTAACTCGGAAATGTGCTGAAACATTTTCCGTGATGTGAGAGCTGGGGGCGGGTGCATTAAAACCAACCTAGTCATTAGTCATGTCAATTATCTTGGTTGTGTATACTTCAGTGAGAACTTTGTGCTGGTAATATCATACTCAAATGTTCATTTAGTTGGTAGAATGAAACACAAACTGATTAAGTAGTAGTAGTAGTAGCAGTTTTTAGAGTGCAGTACATTGATATGCAGAATGTTAGTATGTGAATTATAGAAATAGTGTCATAAATCGAAACTTGTGTAACTTGTCGCTTGTCTGTCACAAATCGTACTACAAAGAGAAAAAAAAATTGACCATGAATAAAGACAAATGGCTTAAAAAACACAAAAAATGACAAAGACAAAAAATACAAAGACAAAAAAATAAAAATGGAACAAACTGAAAAAATGCTGCAAAATGACTAGAAAGAGACACAAAATGATTCTAAAGAAAATGGTGCAGGGTCAAAACCATATGGTTATTTTGTGTCTGAGTGTGTGCTTGCACAATGTATGTGCAAGTATGACATGGAAAGTCTTTGTGTTTCTCATTCAGTTACAACCTTTTAAATAATACTATTCATTACATGTATGTTCAAAAACTGCTTATTGGCATCCAAGTATTCCATTATGTGTGTGTGTGTGTGTGTGTGTGTGTGTGTGTGTGTGTGTGTGTGTGTGTGTGTGTGTGTGTGTGTGTGTGTGTGTGTGTGTGTGTGTGTGTGTGTGTGTGTGTGTGTGTGTGTGTGTGTGTGTGTGTGTGTGTGTGTGTGTGCTGTGTGTTCAGTGTGTTCAGTGTGTTCAGTGTGTAACTCTGAAATAACAGAAAGTTCAAACCTAATGTGTTGCATGACCTGATTTTACACACAAATATATCTTTGTAGTTTAATCTTATATGTTGCTATTTAGGTTAAGTATTAAGTAAGTATTTAAGTCTGCTAAAATAGTGCATTGCAAAAGTCTTACATGTTCTGTTTGAAATACACGTGTGACGAATGCTGATTTGATTTAATAAATGATACATTATTGTATTAGCATCGAATACATTGTTAATAAATGCAAGGTCTTTCTGTGTGAAAGAGAAAACAGTTACTTCTTTAGTCCATTTGCTGAGTAATTAATTATCTAGGGATTATGGAATAATACTGAGGTATACATTTATTTCTTATCCAGCTAACTTAGCTTAAGTGTTTAGAGGCAGATTATACACACTAATGCCTTACAATCCTATCTCTACTGATGCTAATGCTAACCCAATGCTCATTAGCTTTTTATACCACACTGTATTTCTGTTGAGTTACTGTCCTCCGTCTTTTTTAATAGCCTCTGTGCACTTAACATTCACTAACTGATAACACTAAAATATGCTAATTCAGCATATACTGTATGCTTAACTCTCCGATAATGTGGGCAAAATTATTCATGCTATAACTTAAGCTCAACTGTAAGAAAGCTGTACAAAGCACAGAGAATGCAGAGTGTCTACAGGGCTTTCAAGTCCTCTTTAATGCAGCATGATTTTATTTTATTTTTTAAATGATGGTCCTATTCATTCATAAATAATGAATACATGATTAAACAAAAAATAAACAAGAAGGGGATGTTTAAGGTCCTGGCTACGCTGTGATTGTCCGATTGGGTCTTTTTCAATGTGCAGTTTGTTTTCAATTGAAAGTTAACTGTACCATTTTCATTAATTAGAAAGGACATTTTCAGTTTTCGCTCGTGCTAAGCTCCACCCTCTGATATCACTTCTGGTTCCAAAAAACAAAATGGAGACAGACAAAATCCCAACCTCGATGCCTCAAAACCAAAAAAAACGAATGGATGACAGTGTAATGAAGAACAGTCAGTTGTGAGGCCTTGAATGTATCGCCGTACGTTAGCCACCTAGCGTATCTACTCCGAAACACTTCTACATTATAGTCACAATGTTGACATTAGAGCAACATTTGGCAGACAGATAGGCCCACTGGCTAGTTTTATTAAAGCTGCAAGATTATAGACAGTCAGGGTCAACACTCCACGCCTTGCCAAGCCAAACAAGAGCAGGTCACAACGGCTGGAGCACTTTCAAGAAGGAAATCTGCCTAGGGATTGCACCAAGATCAAGAGATGGATCCTTTCACAGCAAGAGCCCTTCTTTGATCTGCAAAAAAGAGAGACAAAATTGCCTTGGCATTGTTTTTCAAAGAGTTGTTGCGAGGTGTAGTGGATAGTTTCAGGACCCAATGGGCTTTAAAGATGTAGAACATGTACTTTATATGGTTGCATATTTCCAGATGTAAAGGGACCAATAACCATTAATTAAATTAATTCGGAGGTTCTGGTTCGTATATCTGGTTATATATTCGTATAAATATGCAATTCCATGCACAGGCTTTTCACCAATGATTTCTTGACATGTTAACAAATTCCTCGTCAAACTTTATTGCAAATACATTCATAACATCCTGCTTACAAACAAGAAATGACATTGTTTTTGTTGATGATGGTGTTGATAGCCACAGGGCAACACTATTGGCAGAACATTACCACAATATGACATAATTACTAGATATTATTTTCATCCAATACCATTGTTCCTTTTAATTCTCGTTCTTCTACTTTCTAAAACAAATCACAAAAAGCAACCAGGGACCTTAATCCATGTAAGGAAGATATTGGAGATGTATATCCAGTAGCCATTTCAGCCAGTAATATACTTAATTTCAGCTTGGTTTATTTTAGCATGCGGCAACTTTATTATTGGTATTTTATGGTGCCCAGCAACAGGTGTGTTTGTCCAAATTAATTATGAATTGGCAGCGCAACTATGTTTGTAACCACACATTTTACAGCTATAGCTGAGGCTACGGGCAGATGTCTAACAGCTTGAAGGGATCATTAAATGAGCATGTCTCACTCCCTCCAGCTTAAATACGCACATGGAGTGAAAAACAGACCTTGTTTTGTCATTCATGGGCCAGTTGCATTGAATGATTTGCTGCATTAGAGGGCCAAGCTGGTCCTCTTCCATAGGTGTGTTGACACTTTATCAGTTTGCAACACAAACAAGTTTTGCATATGTTTACATGTCGGGATGGTCCTTGGTGCCCAATATGAGTTGTCACCTTGACTCCTGGTTGATGACTTTGAGCTCTCGATACTGTGCTAGGTTTGAACCATTCTTGAACCAAGACATTGGTTACAACCCAACTTATATAAAACTGCTTGTTCATAGGTGACTTAGGTTCTCCATCTAAGGCATGTGATTAGTTCAGTGATTTGAAGACAGTAAAATCAGTTTGAAAGCTTATCATCTAGAAGAAATGAGTGGACTTTTGACCTGAGAAAAGTTTAGTGTTATAGGGTACCCTTTCTGGGTGCATGGAGGAGATGCCAACTTCGCTCAGCCACGTTTCCAATACTTTCTAGACATGTTGTTGCAAAAAGAAAAAAATTATACTGAAGCAGATTATCTAGGGCAGACATCATTACTAGTATTGCCCCCTACCTTGCCAGGATATACTTGCAACAGATCTCCTATGGATCTACACTTTCTACAAACGTAAGTCTTCCCTTTTTAAGTGTTGGTCAAACCCTTAGATGTTAATAATCCTTATCTCAAACCTACATAGGAAACACAGACTTTTACTACTGTGAACCATCTCATGCCCCCAAAAGTATTGCATTATTGCATACAAATATAATGACAGATCTAAGCACTCCATGTATTTCAGTTCTTTATTTTCAGACACGAGGACAAGGACATTGACTTATGAGCAGAAACTTGGGAAAATGAACAACGGCCTTGCTTTTTTGTCCTCATTTCCATTACAAAGCTTTAACAATTTGTTGTTACAGTTGACAAATTGCACAACTTTTAGTTTACACATCCGAGTCTGTTTCTGTGGTGTTAACAACTGAACAAATGATTTCTCAAGAGCGACTGCCCATCACCCTGCATTAAATAGATAGCAGACCTTGGCAGACATCTTCTCATCATGCAGATACAAAAAGTCAACTCACTTCTTCAAGACTTTATTTGACACACACTTTGAACTGTTGCAAATAATGTCTTTGCATTCTCTCGAGAAATGTATCTGTACTGAGTGAGAAGATTCTCAGCCACTCAAAGACTGACACCCTAAACCTTTCAAATGCTGTATGCTTTCATTCTCAGGCATAAACCCCCAAATGCCCTTTGGAAAATGGATGGAGGAGTTATTCAGGGAGTACCATGTGGAAATATGTAGACATTATGAACAGGTTTAGAAATAGTTGGTGTCCCAGGTGCCATTGGAATGTCCCAAGACTGTTCAGAGTTCAATAGTAGGGCATTGTCATGTTTGAAATTACTCATTAAACGTTGTATATTCTTTCAAATCCAACCCAATCCATAATGAGCATTGGATCATTAATGTTGAACCATTTTCTAGAACATGATTGTTAAATACTACTTAAACAACTACAAAAAACCAGAATGCCTCGCCAAGATAATTTCCTTAAGTTACCTAAAAATGTGCATACATGTGCAGATATCTGTTATGGAACTTTTATTTAACATACACTTTAAGGGTTAAGGGTTAAGGGTTAAAGGTTTGGGTTAGGTTATGCCAAAATGGGAAAAAAAGTTATCTTAGTCAAAAACTAATGAAATTAAACACGATGATGTAGAACTGATAAAGTGTTGAGGATCTTTCGAAGGGTTCCATGAATAAGAATTAGATCATGTGTAGACCACAGCCAGTAGGAGGAGACAGTGGCAGCCATTAAGTTACCTCCAAGCCCCTGTTGATGGGGCCATTATGACACAGACCATTTTAGTAACCATGATAATGAGGAAACCTAGTCAAGTGTCTCTGATATGAACTTTCTGGGGCTTATGAGTACCCTTTTGGATTTATAACTGCACATTGACAAAATGGAGCTCTACAGTATATGAGATAGGTCAAACTAAGCGAGTCCACAGAGTTATTCTTTCACATTGTGAGTCATTAGCACATGGTCACTGATTGATTTTAATTTGTTCCAGTTCCCAAAAGCTTGTTATTTTTTGTGGGATCCATGTTAAGTACAAAATGGAAATAACATTTTAACACAGGTGTGCAGTGTCAAGTAATTAATTATATCACAAAGCCAAAAATTGAACTCTATCCAGAGCCCATAGCCATATAACTACTCTACTGCCGTACACTGGAATATTTTAAAGCCTAGTTATCTGTGGACATAAATGGTAGGGAGAACAAATTAGTTTAAGCATTTCATCCACACACCCCAAGAGAAATAAAACTCTGGACAGTGTATTACTTTTCCCAGGGCATTCAGGAAACTTAAATACAAATGATTTCACCTTATGTCATTTTATATCCACTAATTTCCATCCCATGGAGTAATAACCAAAGACCATACTGTATGTGGGTGTGCATGAGTAATTACTTACTCTGCAATATCAATTCCCCTTATTTCAGCAGGACCAGTTCTAGACAGGTGCTATAAGAAGCAAAGACTGTTATAATGGCAGACTAGACTGCTTATTATGATGGGAAATAATTGATATAAATAATCTGTTGACGTTAATGGGATAATAATATTATTTGATGAATAGACATTGCTTCTCTGGATGGGCCACCATTACCATTCAGTTATCCCACTCCTCAGAACCTATTTAACATCAACATAATATTTTATTTCCGGGAAAATCCAACATGCTGCGTAGAAAATGTTACTCTATTATAAGTAAATAATTGACTGGCTTAGAAAAACAAATGTGTCAATAAAGAAGGAAAGAAACCCGTTGTGGGCTTCTTTAGGCTGTATAAAAAAGCAACCCTTAATATAACACTCTGTCTGGTGCAGACAGATATTTACTGTCAAGGGGGTTGTTAAAAGAAAGGGTACAAGTGTGTTGAAAGAATATGGGTTTACTCTCTTTCGAACATGAATGTATTACATTTTCATTATACCCATTATAAAAACAAAAACTTATGGTAGCAAAAATTAAATACTTTCCAAAATTGGAAAGGGACCGTCTTGAAAGTGAGAATGTGTGCCAAAAAAATGAAAATTATGTCATGCACTTTTGTATCCATTTGTGAGTGTCAGACATGTTTGTCTTTAAAGTTGGTATTAGAGAACATGGCAGAGCTTACCAGACATCAGATTTAGTTCCATAGGGACAGAGCACAAGTACTGATAAAAAATCTCTTTTTGGTCTCCATCCAGACTGTAAGGAATAACTTTCCTTTAGCTGTGAAATACTCCACTTTGCACCACTTAGTTGGTACTTTTGCTAGAAACTAATAATTACATAGTTTTTAAAAACCTGTAGTTATTTTGATAAAATATCCAAACAATACCAGGAACATTCTTTCAACAATTTTTTGTTTTCACTTCAGCGCTGATTGCTTGCAGAATCCATCTGTGTTTATAAAAGGCTGCTAATTACTGTGATATCTCCTCTATTGTCATCTTTACATGTGGCTCACATAAGGGGAGCCACAACAGGTGAATAGAGTAGCATTTACTAATATGAATCACCATGAAATGTATCTTGTTTATTGCTTTTAATTATGACTTTCAATGTATTTATTTAGAATTTACCACGCATAAATAAATAAACAGTTTTCCCAATTTTTTAAGCCATAAAATGTGATGTAAAACACTAACAAACCCCTCTGTAGAAACCTTGAGACATGTGAGAAGAATAGATATATGTGTTGTTAAGTGCACACATTTTGCAACACATCAAAGGTGAATAGGGTAAAATCATTACAATTTGTTGTATAATACGTTTTCTGAAATGTTTAATACGCAAATGCTGAGTTATCTAATGCAAACGTTTGCTGTATTAAGAAACAAAAGGCAAACAGATACACTGTAATTAAATAAACATCAAAATGTATATTTAAGGCATTTTATTTCCAATAAACCGAGACATGTTAAAGGTCCCCAATGATGCAAAATGCACTTTTTAAAGTCTTTAATGTATATATAAATATATATATATATTCATAGTCTCCCCTATGTGTTAAGAGACTCAGAAAGTTTCAGCATAAAAGGTTCTCTCTCTTTCCCTCCAGATCCAAGTATGTGAAAGCTGCTAAAAAAAAAGGTTGAAGGGGTTTCAGGTCAATTTATGTCGTAAAATTAATCTTTGACGTCATGTGTGGATTGTACGGCATTAGCAACAAGCCAACCACGGTAAGCCCCGCCCACCCACTTACCTGAATTCTTTCCCGCAGCACCTCTGTGGGTCTGTGTATTTTTGGCCACTGGTTTCGGCAGAATGTCTAAAAAGACTAGTCAGAAACATCCAGCTGCATGCGCAAAGTTCAGGGTCGGTTCATAAATGAACCCTTGCACTGATGAGTTTCGGCCGGTGGACATTATTATTGACCAGTATGAAAACTATATATTTTATTTTTCTGTAGTGTCATAATAATAATAAACATAAAATAACTCATTTTCTGTGTCTCTGTGCATGCAAATATAACCCAGTCACCTACACGCTTGCAGGCTGCAATAAAAGATGCCACTCCAGCTTCCTTTCGGCAGTGCAGTAGTGAAATATCACTCTCAATTTACTGCTCTTTTTGGTCCCAGCAGGAGTGGTTTGTGCAACAGAGGTGAAGTTGACAAGCTGCTGAAGTACTTTTGTCCCTCAGATCCCTTTGTACTCCAAGTGAGAAAAATGAAACGCCTTTAAAGAGCTTGCAAAAACAAATCTGCTTGCTCTCACAAAACATCACATCATATTCCCATCAAAACATCACAAATGCGTAACTTTAGGAGTTCCATTTAACTCCTAACTGTGATCATTTCAAGGTAATTTAGAGGTGACATCCAGTCAAAACAAAATTGATAATTGTTATTTCATCTGATTTATTTTTAATATACAAATGCTAAACGGCCCGTTTAATCTTTGCCTCCTTCTTTACCACAGGAGTGCGTTCTCTCAGCCAGAAACCTACTGTCGTGTGTCAGGAACTTTGATGCTCCTGGAGTTGACAGGCAAGTCCCAGGGCATTGTCACTTCTCCAACAGTGTTATCTCTGTGCAGATAACAGCGGGGTCTGTTAGCAGGTGCCATTCAAAGGTGTGTTGGAAGTACCTGCACTGGGATGGCAAACTGCAGATGAAACCTGAGCTAAAAGGTGATTCATGACAGAAGGCAGATAGATGCTATAGTAAATCCAAATTTCCATAATCCGTGGAATAGAATACCTAAAGTCACGGGAAGTGGGAGACCCAAATGCAAGGGATAGGATCTTTCTGAATCTTTCTGATTTGTTATTCTTAGGTATAATCAAGGCAAGAAAAGGCACAACAAACCAGGCAAGTCGACCGGGACAGAACTACATGTAAAACAACATACTACAATACGACCACGACCACCAGGGAAAAGCAGTACTTAGTTAGAACTAATAAGGAACAGGTGAAAACAGTATGCAAAAGTATTTCAGTCAGACAACTCACATCATTACTCGTATCATTAATATGTTTATTAGAAACAGTAGCCTATATACCGTAATTTCCGGACTATAAGCCGCTACTTTTTGCACAAGCTTTGAACCCTGCGGCTTATAGTCCGGTGCAGCTTTTCTATGGATTTTCCATGATTTTTGTGATATCGTAAGAGGTTTTGTTTTGGTTTGTTCCGCTGTTGTACGGCACTACTTTGTCTGGCGGAAGGGCATGTGATCACACACACAGTCACGGGGCAAAAGAGTGGTATGTTGGTCACATGTCCGTCCGCCAGGCAAAGTAGTGCCGTACGAATTAGCGCGAAAAAGAGACTTGATTAGCAAGAGCAAGACGAGTATTACAGGAGCAAAGGAAGCTTTCATTCACAAACCCTCATTATGGCAAACAAAAGAAATGAATATGATGCAGCTTTTAAATTAAAGTCGATTTGGCTCTCAACGAGGGAAATAGAGCTGCTGCACTTACCCGTGGTATAAACGAATCAATGGTGAGACCTTGGAGACGCCAGCGTGAAGAACTGGCTCAGCCCAAAAAGACGAAAAAAGCTTTCAGAGGTAATAAAATCAGATGGCCCAAACTTGAAAACGTTATTGAAGACTGGGTGAACACACAGAGAGCAAACGGGCGAAGTGTTTCAACTGTGCAGATCCGACTGAAAGCCAAAACAGTCGCCACTGAAATGAAGATAGAAAATTTCAGAGGTGGACCATCCTGGTGTCACAGATTTATGAAACGAAAAGGACTGTCCATCAGGGCGCGGACGACGTATCCTCTTACATATGTTAATTAAACATTAAAACACCTGCGGCTTTTAGTCCGGTGCGGCTAATGTATGAACAAAACAGGATTTCCCCCTAATTGTAGCTTGTGCGGCTAATATTCAGGTGCGCCTTGTAGTCCGGAAAATACGGTAGTTTGAGTTTGGCGTCTAGGCTTGGGCCTCATCACTCCACATATTAACATAGAACATTGAGTAATGATTAGATAACTATCCCCCGAGCCTACAGGTGGAAGCTGGGGTGGGGGTGGGGGGGCAGGCGAGCATTGCCAATGTGAACACAGCAGCAGCAGCGAGGTGAAGACATTAGCAGCGTAGAAACAGCAGTAGTAGCAGCAGCAGCATTAGCGAGGCAGAGGTAGGCTGATCCAACAGCTTAAATAGAGCGCCAGATTTAGGAGACTATGTTTGGTTATGTGTGAATGTATCATTGGTGCTCGAGTTGACTGCCTGAACTAGCTCACAGGCTTCGCCCCATATTCAGAAAACTTTAAAAGTGTGTCATTGCCCTTCCTGTTTGATTTTACAATATCATCTTGTTTCAGAGCCCTTGACTTCCTTTTGTTTTGTATTTAACCGCCAGTGTTATTGTCGGCCACACCCTTGATTTTTTCATCTGTGTCCCATTAACCCTTCTATGATTAGTTCTCATCTCCCTCTGTGCCAGTTTGTCTTCACGAATAACATGTCAAGAGAGCCAGCGATTCCCAAGCTAGGACCTTAAAATTTGATACATACCAAGAGCTACATCTGTACTTTTTTTTGGCTTTCCCACGTTTTTCCTCCTGAAGATTGTTTTTCAGTTGTACTTTGTTTCCCTTAGTTAAGTAAAAACTTTAGCTCTTTGTACTTTCTGTGTTGAGTCGTTGCATTTGAGTCCCACCCATTGTGTCACGTTCCTTACATGAAGGATCTACATTTATTCATTCACATATTTGACATCTTCAGGTAGACACTGTTAAACATTAAACTGTGTATTTTTATATGGTTATGGTCAGTTCAGATTAAAGGCCTGAGTCATTAAAAAAAATCTGTATGTGTTTTAATTGAAATAAGGAATATGTGCTACAGTTTGACTCATTAATGTGTTTTTAAAGTCTTTGGGCTACAACTCTTACACAGAGAGGAATAAATTATGCTATGCTTTTGATATACAAAATACTTGTTAGAAGATTCAGTTCATTGCTGGATTCTGTCCTTTCACTGGATTAGTTGACACTAATCAAAATACATTTTTCTAACTTTCTCTGTTCAAGTACAGCCATGCTTCGAGTCAAATCCTCCTTGTTTTCAATTTAGAAATTGGACATCTGAATTGTCAGTTAAATTCTGTCTTCAAATAGAAAATATGTCACACTAACCTGAGAAATGTGTTAAAACAGACTCAGAGATTTCTAAGGGGCTAACTGTGGATCAACCCTTTGATCAAGATAGAATGGTTCTGTCCTTTTTTTGCATTGCCAAGGCACTTAAGGGCTCATGGTTAATTGTGGATGATGTTACACACAATTTATGTGTCATTCAGTCTAAATTAATGCTTTTTTCCTCAGCAGTAAATACCAGACAGTTGGGTAATGGGAGATAATGCCATATTTTATTTATACAGGAGACTTTTTTTTGTTGACTAGTCCCATTTTTATTATAATTCCAAAGGGATAATATTTGAAGGGAAAAAGTAAATAAGTGTTTGTGTGAAAAAAAAAGAAAGAAAAGCTTTAAGACTTACCCGGTGTGGATGAGCGCTCTGACAGCTGTTCAAACACAGACAATATGGTGAAAGTCTATGCTATAGCTTAAGCTTCAGAAAGTAATATACAGAATATGGCTACTAGTACATACACAATTAATCATTGTTAAACACTGTGTGACAATGCTTCCTCTTTTCTAAATATTCAAAATAATATGATAATGAGATGGGTTCAGAAGCAATCCAACCTAGGGTACTGTTTGACTAGCTAGTTAGCTTGACTGAACAAAATGCTATCAAGCTAATTGCAAAAGCTTTTTAAGCTAGTTATCTAGCTTAAACTCACTTTTAAAATAAAACTTCAGCAACATCTCTTGCTAATCACCCAAGTACCGTACTGAATATTGCTGTAGCATCACAATATGTTATTATTATTGTATTTAGACACAAGCTAAAATGAAAAGCTCAAAACCACTTTCTATAACATTGACCTTAAGGAAAAAAAAATACGACCAAAATGTAGAGTTTAGCAATGTATTTCATTTTAGACATTTTCTAACTCAAAAATACTTTAAAGAAAACATTATATATAATTGTGACCAACAAATTACACATTTATAAAGGAGAAATTGTAGACTAAACTTGTTAAAACTGACATTTTTACATAAATTATTATGTACAATTCTCATTAAATGTACACTATAACACCACAACTTTAAAAAAAAGGATATTATGTATTCCGAAAAAGTCCATAGAACCCAAACTTTTAAATAAAAATAGAAGTGTACATTCAGTTACGTATCTTGAGTTGACTTCTTGATAACATTTACCTACCATCAGTTTTGGGGCTTCATTTGTTGTATTGCCTCATCTGAGGTAAAAGAATTCAAAATCAATAAAGAAATACCTCCGTAGCACTTGGCCCATTTATCATTGAAATAAAAAATATTGATTCAAAAGACAGTATTCTGAGTATCCGGTGCAATGGTTTTTTTCAGGCAGATTCACATCAAGGTGAGAGTGCAAAGCATTTGTAAAAAGTAATTTGCTGTGTGTATGCTTAGCCTCACCCAACCTCAATGCTCATAATTTCAGTCACACTCATGTTTTAACAAGCTTGACAGGCATCAATTTAAAGACTGAAATCAATTTCATGGCTATATTTTTTTGCCTCAGGTAATGTGAACAACACTACAGAATACTAATGCACCGCTTGTTGTTTGATAATAACATTATCATTGATTTTGGGTAAATGATCGATTCTCCTGCACAGATTCGGATGGTTTCATTCTAAACAAATTCCTGCTTGAGGGTAATCCGTAGTGTTGAATTGCTATGAGCATTTACATTCTGTTGTTCCTGTGTGGGGGGCAAATTGAAAGCCTTCCAGAGAGAGGAAAGTTCAATACACTCAACAAGGGTCTTTCACATGTTTTAACAGCTCAGGTCAACCCTAAATTCGATTGAAGTGTTCAAAGCCCTACTGGCTCTCTGTGTGAGTTGAAAATAACAAGCTTCATCCCTTAGCAGTTTTTCTCACAGACTCTTATTCTGTTTTATAAGGTCTATGCAGGACTAATCACTTGAAGAACTCGGAACTAGGTAATCTAAGGGTGAGGGTGTCTTGATCCACCATCTCTGCTGTGAGGAAGCTTACGGTTCTCTTAAACAAAATATTTCTAAATGTACTGCACTTCAGATTATTTATATACATGTATTTAAATAATCAGGCAATCTGCTGCTATGCAAATGAATGAATATGTAACACGTGAATCATTAATACATGCCTCTTTAACAACAGACCAAATGTTAAATTCCCCAACACTCGCCATAAGTGAAATAATTGCTCATTTGGAGGGATAATGAGCAGCTTGCAATGCCCCCCACATCTCAATTTAAATATGTTTTAAATGCTTTTAATGTGTGTGAAGATATGGAGGGAAGAAAATCAAATGTACATTTTAATTACCAGGAGGCCAAGTTCTATATTACCCTCCTATCCTAGCAAATACATGTTTTATGCATCTATGATTAGGGAAGAGGTGATGTAAGTTTGCTTAGCGACTTCATTCAATATTCCCCAAAGATATTTTCATCCTGGTGAATTAATAGCCCAACCAAGGTTTTTCTAATGGGAAACTGTGTGCTGCGCTGTTTTTATGATCAACATAACTTTGGATTCACAGATGAGTGTATACACGATACATAATGACACAGAGAACGTATTCATGTATGAGGGATACAGAGATTATCCATAACATTAAAACAATACTTAAACATTTTGAAGAATACAAACTGGCTTTCTATGAGATGATAGGACAATCAAAATTCAAGTTTACATTCGACGTAAACCTCAGAATTTTTTTATATGGTGTATGTGTTTCTTCTGTTTTCCTAGGGGTTTAACACTATAACCGCCAATGGGTAAATTTTTCCTGCAGCTGTTTCTTCTTTGTTTATTTAAATAAAATATTCAAGTCTCCCAGTTTGTGACTTGTCCTGAAAGTGCATTATGTAACACCCTCTGCTGTTAAAAATGTTCAATATGAAGTCAGATTGAAAAAAATGGCCATTTATACATATCAATTCCAGCAGGTAATATTTACCCCGATGGAAAATGCAGTGATTTTCATGCTATTTATTTTGTGTGTAAAGATAAACATGACGTGTTGCTATAGCAATGCCTATTGCCTGCTGTTCCTTATAGAGCCGGTCATATTTTGTAGAGAGACTTTTAAAATGGACAAAAGAAAGAGACTCATGAATGTACAGGAGGCATTAGCACTGCCAAACCGTCTGAGTGAAGAAGAGTGTGATGGTGGGGAGGCGTCAGGACTGAGTGATGTGTCCTGGGTTTGTTCTGCCGCTGACGGGTCATCTGACAGCGATCCAGAGCCTCCTCGGAAAGTGAAGCCGTCCCATCATTGTATTAAAGACTAGAACCCTGTGTTCTAGTATGATAAATAAAAGAGCATTGTACGTTGAAAATCCATGCATTCTAGTAGCGGGTAAATTTTACCCATTGGCGGTTTTAGGTGTATAGCGACACCTGGTAGTTCTAGTGTTAAAGAAGTGGTGGTAAAAGTACTCCTTACTTAATTAAAATTAGGAATATGACAGTCTCAAAATACTCCATTACAAGTATAAGTGCTGAGTTTAAAAGTATACTTAAGTAAAAGCATTTCCAGAAAGAGTAAACTACTTACTCTTTAGAACTTTACAGTAGTATAGTAGCAGGAACATTTTTTTTTGTTTCCCTCATTGGGCAAAGTTTTCCCTGAATGCTTCTGGTTAAGAGCTTGTGACAGTGTCTTGTTTACGACCTGGTACAAGGGCAAGAACACAAGCAGTACAAAAACATATTTAGCTTACTAGAAATATCCTTACTGCCAGAACCTTGTACAGATAACAGACACAGACCTGCAGAAGAACAAACATCTACAGCCGTGGAAAAAATAGACCACTTCAGCATTATCATTTCCTCTTGTTTTATTTGTTATAGATATGTGCTTGAGTGAAATTATTATTATTTTGTTTAATTGTATTCTACAATCTATTGACATTGGAATGGCTGCCATACATGTAGACATAAAGAGTTAAGAAAAATGTGGAGTGGTCTCTAAATTTGTCTGGGGCTGTATACATCCAATATTGGTTGCTTGACCTTTCTGTGTTGCAGAGTACAGCAACCAGTAACCCAACTACACCCACACAGGGGAAAAACAGGTGATCGCGCATTCCATGTTTGTCAGAATGAATCCATACACAAAGTGCTGCTGTAACAGCTTCACAAGGATGGAAGAGATGCACTCATGGATTAATTAAGACACTGCAGGTTTAAAAACGTACCTGTTGTGTGGGCCCATAAAACATATGCAATATATTGTATTTCTGAATATTTCACCTGATAGGTTCAGAGTAAATTGTGTTTGTTTGCTTAGACTAAAGTTGAAAAACTAAGAACAGCATGAGTTTGTTGAGATTGTGACTATACTGGCCAAAGTTACAGAGGGGGTTGCCAAATCCAGCAGCCATAACACCATCTTTGCCAGATTTATGAACCCCCCTGCCATTTTATACACCATGAATACAGAGGAAAATGCTTTTGTTTCTGAAAGTAGAGGACAATAACTAACAACAGTGTGATTTTGGTAAGATTATGACCACCCTGGTCCAAAGTTACAGGTGGGGTGCAAAATCCTGCCAGATACACAAACCCCCTTTAACACTTTTGCACCCGTTGGTACTGTTTGGGTCAATTGATCCGAGACATGATGAAGGAAGGATGTGTATTTGTAGGCGCATTTTAACAAAGGTCAACAATTCGACATGTTTTTGAAGTCGAATTTCTGTCAAAAAATATTACAAAAAAGTGACCTTGTTTTTATTATTTTTTTGTGAAAATGTAAAACAGTTCAACTTTACTTGAACCACACACAGGTTAAGCCCTGCTTCCGATATCCGGCTCTCTGCTCAGTCAAATGAATGGAGAGGGAAAAATAATTGTGGATTTGGCTTTAAGCAGATTTTACATATTTTAGACCCTTAAACCTTGATCTTTACCACTTTTTTACTCAACAGTTTTAATAATTAGAGGTATTGTTTGTGGATTTAGTTTTATAAAACTTCTAGAACACTGCCAAGACATTGTGTCATGGCAGCTAATAACGTGTATAGAATTACATTATTGTGATTGTGTTTAAGTTGAACTAATGAAAAACTGTTGATGTGCAGCAGGGTTTTTGTTGTATATCTTGTTACTGTCCCAAGGGATCCCAGAGGCATTTGAGTGTTTTAGCAGTCTTACCAGCCTCTGTTGCAACGGTGGTTTCCTCATGTTGTCATTAGATGTGGTCAAAGATGTGTAATCTACTTTTCATCAGGGATTTACACGTTTCTTGGGGGGACCATAGGCAACCATTTGGCCAATACGATAATTTGATTCAATAGCTGGCACACTTTCCGTTGGCCTGGATGCGCTCAGATAAGATACACAGCGTTATTTAGGAGTCGTTTGGATGTGTTGCTTGTGGGATTTTAAGAATTGTGTTTCTGGTCTCTAGATTAACCAGTTCCTGTAATCCCATTTTTGATGTTGATTTTGTTATCTCAAGAAGCAAATCATTTCCAAACGTTGAACTACCCCCTACCAAGATCAAATGAAATATTAAATCAGAAAGACAGCACAAGCCCAAAAATATCAATAAACAATGAAATGGCTGCAGGCACAGAAAACAGTATCGAGACATTCAACATCGACAGTGGAGAAGTTTCATTGAGTGTCATCAGAGCCGGAGTCAGTCGTAGCAAGTGGAGGGAGTGCAAATCAAATACCTTGAATGGTGTATTAGAGTGAGAAATCCTGCACTGGCTTGTTTGAAGAAGTGTTAAAAAAAAAAGGTTTCGCAAACATTGCATCACACCTGACACTGTGAAGTCTTTCACGCATATACAGGTATGCACACACAAACACACATCGCTATATTGTATTTGCACAGCCAATGTTCCCATCACACGTACAAATTCACTTTCTGACTGACTGATGCGCTCTCCCTGTGCTAAAAGACCTGCCATGTTTTGTGCTATTTGTTTCACTGCATGACATTGCTTGTGATCAAAGGTTCTGAACCAGTGTTGATGGCACGCTTTGGAACCACGAAAAACGATTAAATCTGGCCAGCAAAACAATCGGTAAGTCATGTATTTAGCCTTTCCCGTAAATGCTCTTTGCTATAAAAGCAGGTTTTGTTCACTCGGGGAAGCCAACCAGAATGAGGAGACAGCAGTCAATGGCAGTGTAACACATTCAATAAAATAAACACAATAAAAACTGCTTTACGACACATAAACATAACCCATCACAAAATGGTAAATGTATCTCACTGCCATGTGCTGAACAATTTCAACGAGATATCTTGTTATCTTGGTTTTATTTGTACCTGGCAGATAACAAAAGAAATATGTATAGTAGTTTTAGTTGAGGTCCTAACATGGTCTCTTTTTTCCCAAAAGTCACTCAAAGTTAAATTCAAATTCAAATTGCTTTATTTGCATGACCATAATGACAAACCGTTTTACCAAAGGATTGTACAGTTGCAAAAAACAAATACATATTCATTTGGAAAATAATGTTCATTATGAACAAAAGCAGAATAATGTGTTTTCTTTACAGGGAACAATGTTTAAGTTTTTGAACATGAACAAGCAAACTTGGCCTTTTGTCTCAAACCCAATTGTACAGTTAAATCATTCAGGGCCACGTATGAATGCTACACTGGCATTTAGAGGTCCTATTCACTCAAAGATCAGCACGAGTGAAGTATATTTAATCACACTGTCCATTGAGACACTGTTAAACAAATTGTGTACATAACACAGACATACAATCAATTTGTTAGCAAAAAGTTACTTATTTACACAACCAGCAGCTCCATAGCCACATAAGCATTTGCATTTTAAGATTTGAGGTCGTTTTTGAGTCCACAATAACTCCTGATGGACATACTTGGCTCTTAAACTGTTAAATGCTCAACAATTTTTGTTGGCTAGTCTCCAATTACGTATGCTGTTTGCTGCTAAACAGTATTTTACAGTTGTGTTTTTAGAGCTTTTTCACTGAAAACACCTGCGAAGTGTGAGTTCATCACTAATACTCATTCTCGACAAAGTCAAGGCCGTCAGAAGGGCTCTGAACTTACATGTATTTTAGATAGCTAAAACATGTAGCTGTTAAATCTTTGCGAGGCCAGAGTGGGGAGATCTAAATCAATGTTACAACTTAATGGGGACAATTCTGTTGAATGTAAAGCATGGAATGGCAGACTTTACTTCTTAAAGTGACACTGACCTCATCTTTGGAAGTTACCAGTCTTTCTCTATGTGTCAAGGAGGCAGATAACACGCCACGGCCTACCATTATGCTCAAAATGACTTTCTGCCATTTCATTCATCTCAAAGATAATATACATTTTTTGCCGGCACCCTCACGGAACCCAAAAGATCAGATACCGGACCCATCAATGGAACACATTTCACCTGTGCACCTCAGTGTAACAATGTGTCTCATTTGTATGTTAATACCCCACTATGCTCCTATTCCTCATTTTATTTTTCGTCCCGATGATTTAGTCGATTTGGTTAACCCCAAAACAAATAGAGATAATTTCCATTTCATTACATCGCTGAACTTCTTTGATAGCAGTAATAACTTGAATTCATTACATGCCCTGATGGATAGGCATTGTGAATTGAGGCATTCCCGGAAGGAGAGGAAAAGCTATAGAGTTAATTTCATTAAGTGAAGTGAAGCAGCGGAAGGCGAGTGAATGATCTATGGGACCTTCATCATCACAAGAAACTTTTTTCTTTAAAGAGATGCAGAGTTACACAAGGGTACTTGCTTCATCATTAGATGCTGACAGAAAAAGAAGCACTTAATCTCAATAATTTAACCGTGTCAGTAACAGGTTTTCCAGTCACACCGATATTGGTTCTTTGCAACCAAACTCTTGACCTTGGATGAGAATGATTTCAATTAACATTTCTCATGTAGTGTTTTCACAGCTGAGGACAAAACACAGAAGAGTTGAGACTTGATTTGCTTCCATTATTATACATATCACATATCTGCAGTGCATTGTCTGTTGCCAGGCTTGGCAGGATGTTTCACACACACTGGAAAGTCATCTCTCCCAGGAGTGCTGTACACTGAAAATCCCCAGCATAACTAAATAGACTGGCCTTTGCCATTATATTTGCTCCAATATAACCTTCAACGTTTGGCAAAGGCCCCCTCTAAGCAGCATGGACCCTCTGCTACTGCTCTGCAGAAGGGAAATCCTAACTGAGGGAAACATTTGGTCATTTTTAGAAGCTAGCAGTCATTCCTTTGGCAGGGAAGTGTATCTATGGAGACAGCGTCATTAATCAGCAGCTGGCAGCCACCTTTAGAGCTGAGTATTGCCATGTTAAACTGAGCTATTACAGTTAACATTATGTCCAGATCAGCGTAGAATCTGCATTTCCATTAAATGAATAGTGAATAATTTTTGGAGATGATTTAAACCACTTTCATATCGATTGATCTGATTGCACTCTCATATTGAGCTACAACCAGGAAATGGTATGTCTAAGGCAAAGACTGAAAACCGGGCTTCATTCAAAAGATAAATTAACCCACTGACCAGAACTTTCAAAGCCTACAAATGTACATGTTGTATTGTATTTGCATATCCAGAAAAATGTAATGTTGTTGTCACTGTAAGGTTGCTAAGCAAAGAACAGGGAGTCCAGAAAATAAACATGGGTACTTTAACAACTCAACATTTCTGAGTCCAGGTAAATGCAAATCTGTTGTGATTTAACCGCTTGTTCTTGATTTTATTGGCAGTTGTGAACGCATTAATTGAACTATATTGTAAACCAAAAAGACCTGTCCGAGATGTGCATCAGACCATTTCCATGCGGACCCTAATGCCGCTTATTTTCAGTGATGACTAAATCCAACCCAACTGCTAAAAGTGAACCAACTTCCTGGTATCGGTATAGATGGCCATGGTTAAACAAAAGTGAGCTGTAAAAGAATAGCTAAAAATGTAATTGCATATTTTAGACGACTTAATGCCTTCACTGAAGCTGTTTGTTCTTCACTTTCCAAATCTATTTAGTAGGAACAACAAGACAGGATTACTGCCAGTATCACAATGTTTATGTGGGGCATGTTGCTACATGTTGACCTATTTTTATTTCTTCCTTGCATGTTGGTTTCCTTGTTTACATTTTACCCACAAATATCTGACTAATATAAAATACTTTTACATTGTAATTGCTAGCTCTGCTCCTTTGTACATGACCCTAAGCAAATTACATGTTTATATTGCTCTGCTTTCATTTCTGTATTGTGAAATCAAACCACACTTAACAAAAAAATCCACCAGAAGTAACAACTTTGCTTGGGACCAGTCAATTTTGAATTATTTTTTTCAAAACTTGCCTTTAGGGGCAAGGACAACCTGTTCGTTATTCAGCTTTGGTGGAGTTTGATATCTGAATTTGCTACATTGACTAAGGGCAAAGCTAACTTAACTGTAACAGAGTCCAAAAAAGTAGAAGCTATTGTAAGTTGTTGGATGTGTGTATGTGCACCATCCATTTTTGTTTAAACCCTCCTCTGTCTTCCAAAGTGTCTAGAACGATGGGCGGAATAATTTCCCCGTGCCACTGTCTGGAAGGACCAGGCCTTTAATCATTCTGTGTTTCTCCTCTCTTCTGCCTTTCGTAGAGTTGCTTTCTTTCTGTCTTTCTTACGGTCCTCTGTCTATCAAATTCTCTCCCTGACTATCTTTCTCCAGGTTCCTATTTTCTCATTTCTCAGTCTCTCGCCCTCTTTGCCAGCCATGACTGAAGCCAGAACAAGCACATCAGTGAAATACCTGAGCTGTCTGCAGGGTTTGGCTGCACATCGCATACAAAAAGATGATTATAAGGCATGCAGAAAAAGCAGAAATCTTATCTCCCTTTTCTGCACAGTTCATAAGAAGCTGTGAAAGCGAAATCAAAGAGGAGGGATATGATTGGGCCTGCAAGGTTTTTGTTCTATCTGTTCATCAGCATCTTTCTGTGGTGCCTGCAGAAGTGAGACATAACAGTACATTATTATGTATCGGACTTCTTTTAATATTCTGCCTTATTAATATTAACTAAAGGTTGGGATTTGAACATTCCTCAAAAGAGGTAGTGCACAGTAAAGCCACTGCTAGCAGAGTGAACAGCACAACCTGAATTAGAAAGCTTTACTATGGCAAAATGGCAAAAGGAATATTTAAGGTGGTGTACAATGTCTTATTTAGTAATTTAGCTAACTGGAAACCTTTTCACATTTTCATTTAACAACAATTAATCACATCTAAAAATTATGTCAACATTTCATTCAGTTCAACACCACTAAATAAACATAAGACTAATGAAATTCCAAGCAGCCTCAAATGTACTTTCTGTTTGCGGATGTATGCATTTTTGTATGTGTAAGTGTGTGTGTGTGTGTGTGTGTGTGTGTGTGTGTGTGTGTGTGTGTGTGTGTGTGTGTGTGTGTGTGTGTGTGTGTGTGTGTGTGTGTGTGTGTGTGTGTGTGTGTGTGTGTGTTATTTTCAATCTTTGAAAACCTCCAGAATCCTGGTAATACATTGCCCAAAAATGTTTTAGTATACATATTATTCCTGTTGTCGAGTTTTTCAAGGTTTGCTGTAGTCTGCGATTAGAATGGTTTTAGTTTCTATGTCAATCAAAACTAGAGTCTGTTTCTGTTGTATAGTCCACCTTGCTCTACTGCTCCTTCATCTGAAATACCATTTGAGTACATTTCATTGGTAAAGTGGTTGTGTGGTGAAGATAAACACTAAACAAGTATTAGTGTGATGAACAATTAACTGAGAAACCGTTTTTCCTCAATGATCTTTTAGTTTCCAGTGTAGTATCCTGACCTTATAGCAGGGAATTGGGTTTCTATACTCAATACTTTAAATTAGCAGCAGACAGTGGGGCAGGGCATTGTCTTCAACAAAAGCACCCAGACATCCCTTTGAAGAGCAGCAGCAGCAAATTACTATATTGTTTCCTCTCTGTTGAGGCTAAGATGTCTTCGAGAGAGTTTGTATTCCATTCTTTTTCCTTTTTTTAAGCTTGTTATTAAATAACAGTCTGTTTTTCTTAAGCCTTGATCCCAATATTATGTTTTGTCCTTCCATTCCAACAATTAACATTCACCTTTATTGAACAACGACAAGGACTAGTGTTGTAAGAAAAGGTTTGCCATAACCATTTCTAAATAAAAACCTTTTCAAAAGAAAGTAAAGGTGAAGCCTCTATAACGTTTGCTATGGCAAAAGCTCTTGCATGCGTGCATGTGCATGAAGATGCTGTGCTCTGTCGTTGTGTAATAATAATCTTGTGGCAATGATTTGATTATTAAAGATGTAACCAATTCCGTTAAATTGCATTGATGACTAATGGAGCTTTTTATCTATAGTTTCCCTTTTATCTCTTTGATGTTTAAATATGAATAATAGTAGAAGCTAAAAGGTTGTAAAAAGAAAATCCATTTTGCATACTAAACAGCATTGTCAAGCACTTTTGTGTATGCCTTTTCCAGTGTATCGCATACACTAAGTTGAGTATTTTAACATGTGTTGACTCCTGCATTGTTAACATGGGAAAATTAAGAAATCTGTAACATCACGTCATGACTGTTAATTTTGCCAGGTTTTTGTTAAACGTTTCATGTTTCTATATTCCATATTTACATTTTTTTGTCATGTCTCATTGTTCACTTGTTAAATTACAGTCACTTGTGTTTAGGCTCATCATACACTGTCTTTCATTTCACTTCCTGTTCTATTTTGTACCTTTCCCTCTTGTTTCATGGCCCTTTACTTCCAGCCATTGGGTGTTTTCCAGCCAGTGTGATTGTCAACCCCATCGTTGATTGTTGCACCTGTGTCCAATGAACCCTTTTATATATAGTCCTCATTTCAGTTTGTCCTGGGCCAGATCGTCTTGTTCCATGTTATGCCAAGAGAGCCAGCGGTTTCAAGCAAAGAAGGTTTTTTTTTTTTTGCTAGAGAGAGTATTTAATCCCATGTCTTTGCATTTTCGTTTTGCCAATTTTTGCCTCTGAAATAGTGATTTATTGTGATCAACATAATAATTGTCACATGTTATCTTTTTGTCCCCAGTCCATAATTTCACAAGTGGATTGTTTTGGACTACAAGCCAAATATAATAATCTACCTCAAGCTAGTAAGTATTATTTTTTCCGTAAAACTAAAAGTGTCACATTCTTTCATGTTTACCTTTGAATTATAACAATTGGGACACAAAAGGATTCAGAGGGTTGTGCTTCAAGAACCAGCCACAAATATGTTGTTTTCTAAAACAGCAGTTAAAAGTAATCCACCTAAGGATTAATCCTTTTCAGAAAGGACACATTAATTAGCTTTAAAGGTCTCTTGACTTTGATGTGTTCACACTGCGTTTTCTCCTCCACCTTTAATGCTGATGGGGAAATTGATGCGGATTATCTGAATGTCATCGCCTTATGTAACCTTTTTTTTTGCATCTCGACGTGAGATCGATACCTTTGTGTTTGCTTTGATGTAGTCCGAGCAACATTTTTAGCATCCACTCATCATTAATTCATTGATATCTCCAGAGTGCTCAGATGGTGACAGAGCTGCTGCCTGTCAGTTGAAAAGAACCTGGAAGCATTAGTATGGATGATTTTCAACAAACCATAGTGGATAACAACCCAAGTAAAACAGAGGCATTAGACAATAGGTAATGCTGAGGAATTGTAAGTGAAGGCATTAGGAAATAAAACAGTTAATTGAAATGATTGAGTGTTGTCTATTAATTTATCAAAATATGGATGTATACCCTTAGATAACCCTTAAGGCTGAATTACAGTCTGCCATTTTAATTACTTACAGTATTCGCTGTCCATGTCTGTCATTCTAATTACTTAAGTATCTACAGTTCATGAACTAATTAAACACAGCTATTTCAGCCCCTTCTTTTATTTAATCTAAAACAAATAGACTTTAATAAGGACTATGTATTGTAAAGGGCCAGTTAGGATAAAGTCATGACCATTATAAGTTGCTGCTCGCTTAAAATATACAACATTAGAAAACAAAAACAGTATTTTACACATTTTGTAGAACCTTTTTTAATTCATCACCTCCTCTAAGGAAGATGTGTTTGTTCTTAGCTTTCACAATGAAAGTCCAAGCCGCAGCACTACTTACTACAGATAACTTTTATTTACTTGAGCATTTCTCTTAGAGGAAATTCCACAACATAGCTTACATTACTGCTCACACTTATCTCTGCATGGATTTAACCTGTTGAAAACCAGTGTGAAAGTGGGGGGGTGTGAAAGTGGAAAATATCTGTTCTAAATAAATAGTGTTTCTAGCCATGCTTGGATAGTAAAATGGACGAACACACATATGGTACAACAATGTACTCCTGATATGTTGAGGCTTCTTTTTACTACATAATGCCCATAGTGTTGTTTGATGGAAAATGCTTTTTGTATCACATGTTTTTCTGTAAGCCCTGTGAAACAAAACATTTAAGAGTGATTATCTTTAAAGAATTTACCATAAACTCATCGCCTGACATGATAACTCAATACGTCTCCATGTAATGGTTGAGAAAACCATTTGTCTTCTGTTGATCATGTTTCCTGCATCCGACATTCACTTCAATGATACAGGATTTGAATGCTTCATAATAGCACAATAAATAGATTTCCCATCACAGTCATGTACACTGTTTCCTCCCTGCAGACCATCATCCCTCTTAGGAGGCTGCTATAACCTCAAACAATAGATTCACATGCAGTCGATAGTGGAACCGCTCTGAGGCCTAAATCCCGTCTCACAGCCAAGCTAGTGTTAATACAAGGAGATTTGTGAGCCCCTCGCTACAAGCAACAGGCAGAGGCGAGGGAGAGCCAGCCATCCAGATCAAATGACTCAACTCTCCTGAGTGCTATGCGCTGTCAACATGAAGGATGCCATCCTTATTTCTTTTGATTAGTGGGTATAAATCCATGGGAAACAAAGTGAGCAGGATTCCCTGGTTTACGCTTGTGAGCATAATGGCCTGACCACACTGTTGTACTACATGGTTTATGTTGTCTTTCACGCACTGACCTCTTCTTTGTGGTGGCTTTAAGTGTAAAAACAAGTCAACTTTTTTTTCCATCTTGGGGATTTAGGAACGATCTTTTGAAATAAATCCACCATACATCGGAAATAACATTCCATCGCTGTCCAACCGAATCCATTTGCAAACAAGTCAACAACGGTAATGAGAATTCAATATTTCCTCTATCCTCTCCCTTCAGTGAGAGCCGACCTCCCACTAGACTCATTCTCTCCTTGAACCTTTAATCCAAGGTCTGAAAAGCCAAGACCAACATGGCCTCATGCTCGTGCTTTATGTGATTCACTTAATCATATAGAATTCAAATAACCCAATCCAGTCCCCTTGCTGGTGAAAGGAAAGCATTGGCTGGGGAGGTTTGGCAACATGCAGCTTTATGCTAATAAATATGCAAAAAGGCTCACTGTGCAGAAGTGGGAAATGCATGTCCTGTACATAGTTAATAATTTATTGAAGCATAACCACTACAAAATATCAATTATGTTGAAATGCAGGTACTGTGACAACCAAAGCTCCTCAGAGCCAGCATCTTAATATGAAAGCCCTGTGATGAGGTCCCTGTAGGATTAAAACGGTGTCAGCTCATTCATAAGTTCTGTGCTATTTAAAATACTCTGTTGATACATTTTTTAACAGATTGTTTTTTCCTATGACACATTTATTGTATGTTCAGGTCAAATGTTATTTGTCTGTTAAAAAAACGTGTTGAGTCAGTCTTTATAAAAGACCACTGCAGTTTCAACACTTCATACGTCCATGTCACATGCTCAGTCACCTTACATCAACACACAGCACAAGAGCGTATTTACACTAGCAATGTTTAGTACAATTGAACAGAACCCTGGAGCGTTTTCTCCCATTGTGCAGTTTGTTTAGGTGAGTGAAGTCCCTGACTCTAAGGGAACTCCTATATGGGTTAGTTTTCTGGTGTGAACACTATTCAAATCCATTGGCGTACATTGTATGTGTCACTTCATATATATATTTTTTAATTTCTTTGTGAACTAATAGAGTATTTTTTAGTTAGCTACTCCTGAATTTGGCTAATTTACTTTTCATAAGACCAGAAATTAGAAAATACTTTGCTAGCTACCATATTTTTTGATTAGCCCGCTGTTCTGCTTGTATTTGCAAACCAGTGTAGCATTAAAGCACAGTAACACAATGTGTTAGCTAGGCAGCCGATAAATCAGTAAAATATATGCACTTAATGCCTCGTAAAATCACAGTTGTGACAAGGAGCCAGCTGATTGACTAATATTCTAACTTTTCAGCTTATTATAAAACCACATGAATTCATCAAAAAGCCCCTTTCTTGCAATGCTAAACAAACTGAACATGTTGTTCTGCCCTATGAATTGGATTAGCCCAATAATGTAATAATGATAAAAGTGACAACTAAGTTTGTATGAAAAATACTTAATGTTAAATTGCTGGTTCTGAAATGATTTGGCAACTTGTATTGTTTTTTAAATAACTACCAAATGTGTTTTACATTATCAGTATGAAGAGCCGGATGGTGAAAAAAGCTGTGCTATATTGTTTTAAATGTGTATGCAGCGTTTACAAATTCTATTATCTAACTTGGCTTCATTTTTTTGGAAAACTGCTAATTAAATAAACTTAATTTATTTATCAGAGTGCATGCCCTAGTAGAACACCTGAACATTGCCATGATTTAACAGGATCTTTTTGCAACAATCTCAAATGACGGAAATATTCACAGAACTGCCACTGTTTTTGTTATTTTGGTTTCATCCTTACCAGCCAAATGTAAAACTGAGAGCAAACCACTTTTAAAATACATGTGACAGTCTCTTACAAACACAAACCTCACTGTGTCTTGTGCAAAGTGTTGGGTGTAAAATACTGGAATGTTTTTGCAGGAATCTCCGGCAAATCTCCCAGGAGCAAGACAATTAGCAGATTCTTAATATAGCTCCTAAAATGTGTGATCGCCTCTCACCTACTCACACTCTCAAGCCTGCCCAGTGCACAGCTGCATAGTTATCTCTATTCTGTCCTAGCTCTTTAATGATGGCAATATATTCGGGTAAACCTTTGAATAGGTTCCGTGCTGGGGCAGCACTAATTGGCTTTAGCTTGTAGCTTATAGCTTGAGGGAATGTGTGATTCTTCGATTAAGATGCCTCAAAGAGCAGGGAACTGCATAAGAGTTTTGGACACTGTTATTCAGCATATATTACGGATCATGTCCACTTTTCCTAAAAATAAAATATGAGCATAACACATCTGTACAAGAACAACCACTACATTGTCAGGTGCTAAAATGTCTGCATTCCAAAGCTTGTGTTTCAGCAAATACGCCATCTGGCTCTCTGCTATAATAAGCCTCTCCATTGTTACAGTAGTGAGTGTGTCAATGACACGCATGTGTAAGCTGTGCCACAGGCTCATGGTGTTGAATGTCACTGGTCAACAATGGAAGCCAATGAAAGTCACAGTTTATATAACAGCAATTTATATACAGGGAGAGGGACACTTTCGCATCAATTTGAATTAACCTTCCATTACTCAAAGACTCCTTAAACACCAATGGAAACAGTTTGATTTGTGAACAATTACACTTACCAAGTTTTTTGAGCCCAACCCAAATGTGAAAATCACAATGTTGTGAATAAAAATAACTAGGTGTTTATCATAGGCTACACGCAGCTGAAAGCTTTATTTATTTCAACTCGTCTTTCATCCACTCCTTGCTGATTTGTAAAAAAGCTGGGAACTAAAGCAAAACAGACAGCTAAAACTTGCAAAAACTTAACATTTGCATATTGTAGAGTAGGTGGCACCAATAAGGTACGAGAAAATAAATGTACCCACAAGTTGTAGATTTCCAAACAATACATGGAGGAATAGTGAGGTTAAAAGTGAACAGGCTGAGTATTTGCCCAGTGTCCCGCAAATGAATTGTGTGTTTCTTACTTTAATGCAGTATTGGAGATACTCCTGTCTAAAAGAAAGAGGAAAAGTTCCAAAACCAGATTCTTTTTTATATGTGATTCAGATTTGCTTTTGTAATGACATGGTGAACACATTTATATTGCATTAATTTTGGGGCCACTATTTGTCTTCTTAAATCAGTCCATCTGGCCATTTATATTGAATTATAGCTACTTCAGTGCAATGCAATATTTGTTGTGACTCTAGACACAACACAATCTGTGAAACAGCTTACTTCAGTAGAGAAGATTGACTGCATTAATATCATATTATAGAGAGTATATTACCTCAGTGTAAGCACAATTCATGTGTCATTAAGAAGCTGCTGAACATAGCCACAGGAGAATGTGTTATCTATTTGAATGTTAAGTTAAGAGCCATAAAAGTGACATTGAATGATACAAGTAGTTAATCACATTGATAACGTGTCCTTTTTCCAGTGAGCCTGAACATGTTTTATGAACCATCAGAGAGTTGTAGTAGTGGTTCTGTCAGAACTTTCTCAAGAGAGTTTTATAACAGTTTTGTACAAGCAAATAAAAAGTAACATGTTCCAAGTCTTGGATTTCTGACCAGTAAGAAAGACACAATAGAACATTTTGGAAGCTGTTTTACATAGCTGACAAGTCATTCAAATTCAACAAGGTTTAAGAAAATGCATGTTCAATAAACATAATTAACTACATCATGAATAACCTGTTCATATTTCAATTAACCTTAGCATATTAACAGTTATATATGAGCTACCAGAGATGCCGAATGTAATATTAAAAGGACGCTTTGCTGGGTTTATCTTCCTGCAATTAAAATCAAATGTGCACTCAAATATTTAATTGAAAGGTCCACTATGACATCCAATAAATGTTATTGGAGTGAGAATCTTACTTATGGACAAATTGCAATGTACTGATTTATCTGATGTTGCGATAAATGGATTAAAAATGTGTAAAACTGAAAAGTAAAGCACAATATTGTTATTAAATGGTTTAAATAATGGCTTTAATCTGCTTTCTTTAAATCTGCTTTCAATAACAGTATGTTCAGCAGTGAGGGACTCTGCAAGCTCGTCCATTTTGTATGAATAATACATGTTATATCTTCTACAGCATATAAATAAGGTTTTACAGTCAGTTCATATTTTAGAGGGAATGCTGCCACTAATTCAATAAAGTAATTGAGATATTGAGTATTACATTGACAGTTTGGGCATCTTAAATAGGAAAATACTTGAGTAGAATACCGAAAAACACGTGCGTATCTGGAATTGAGATGTTTAGTGCGTTTAGAGCGTTTCAGATGTTTGAATTCAAAGCAGCTTCTATCAGCATCAGTCATTGGACTGGCAGTATGACTTTGCTTTGATTTCTACTGATATTATATGGCAGGTCTTGCATCTATATAGATTATGGGGTAGCATTTATGTGTTTATGTATATCATTTTATTTATTTTGGCATGTTGCCTTTATTTGAAAGAAGATAGTGTAGAAGAGAGAGTGAGAGAGAGCTACCACATGCAACAGAGGTACCAAAGCCGGACAGAACCTGAGACGCTACAGATTTACCGCATCTGCTCTCAACACTTCACTAACAAAGCGATCCAAGCTTATGGATTTTAATGGAGAGTGTGGTGGTGCAGTTGTGATATAGTGATATGTAAGGCTGTTGAGGCAGGTCCAAGCTAAGCCTCCAGGCATTTGAAATAAGTCCAGGTAAAGTCAAAAGTGATTTGAGATAAGCCACTTTAAAGTCATTTTAGATAAATCAAGCCATAGATCATAAGATTCAAGGTATCTGAGATAACTCCCTAAATCAAACTAAGTCTCAGGTCAAAAGAATATGTCCAACTCAGGTCTATAGGCATAACAGTAAAACCAAGTCAAACCCAAAGTAATTATTGATTTGCTCAGGTCACGTGTTGAGTCATCCACAAAAAAGATCAAGTCAAGTCTCATGGGAACCAAAATAAGTCCCATGACAAGTCTAAAGCTGTCTGGGATAAATGTCTATAAAGGCTGTCCATATCCAAGATATATTACAGGTAAATCTCAAATGTATCCAAAATAGGTCTAAATCAAGTCACAGATCAATCGAAATCCAACTAAGTCTCAGGTCAGAAGAAAAATCTCCAATTTAGGTCCATAGTCATTTTCATTAAATCCAAGTCAAACCCAAGGTCATAGTGATTTGTTCAGGTCATGTGACAAGACATCCAAGATAAGATCAAGTAGAGGTTTCCGAGATAAGTCCCTTAGGTGCCAATGTATTCAAGATAAAGCCCAGTCGACCCTCAGGTCAATCAAGTTATGTCCAATGTTGAAGATAAATTCAATTCCAACCTTAAGTTTGACTTGACTTGGACAAGTTCTGAAAATGTGTTATGATCGAGTGTCAAGTCATCCATAAGAGCATCAAAAGAAGTCCCAAGAAAGAAATGAAAGACATTGTCTCAAGGTATTCAAGTCTTAGTCAAGTATAATTTCATCCAAATATGTTCAATTTAGGTTTTAAAGTCATTTAAGATAAAAACAAGTCAAACCCAAAGTCATTATTGATTTGCCTCAAGGTATCAGAGTTCCTAGCCAAGGTTGTTTGAGATACTTTGAGCAAGTCTCCAAGTATCCAGGCTAAGTACAAGTTCAAAGGAGATATGTCAAATGATCAAGATAAGTCAAACTTCAAGTCATTTGTGAATCTTTTCGGTTAAGTGTTGTTTTCAAGTCAAGTCTCAAGGTATTGTAAATGTGTCCAAAGGCAAGGCTCAGTTTCTTTGTTATCCAGGATAGAGCATCCATGTCTCATGGGATTCCAAATAAGTTTGACATAAGACCAAATGTTTTAAGAAGAGAGGTTGTAGGAAATGCAAGTAACCTGCAAAACATACATTAAAACTAAAAGCTATTAATGCCAATCAAAGAAGACAGTTAGCCTCTGCAGGTATACTGTACAGCAGGCTGCTACTGTTTTCTGTCCATGATACTTGTTGAGGATTCATTATTTTGGAAGTGAACAATGATGGATAGTACTGTCCCATCAAAGGCTACCCTGTCACCTTGGGAAAGGTAAGTTCTTTATCTTTCAATGACTCCATTTCTGAACCCCTTTTCTTCAAGCAAGAAGGTGTGCAGACATCAAGTAGTAAAGTATTACTTCAATGACTGTTGACATCTTCATAAAACTGGGGGGGCGTGGTGGGATTCAGGCTGCAGCAGTGCTGGTGGGAAATCAGAAGATGACATGATCAAAGTTAACCTTTAATATTATGGCACTGGGGAGAGTATTTTGTCCAGAGCTGAAAGACATTGTAAGTTACTACAGTTATATTTCACAGGTTTTGCTGAATCATTGACTCTGTGAATAACAGCCTCATAAGAAAGTTATAACCTTCTTTGGGAGGCAGAAGTAAGGAGTCTGTCCTTTATAAAAATCCAGAATTTGGAAGAAAAATACATGGCAAAGAAAATCTCACTGATGTTTAGAATGGAAATGCGGCCAGACATCGCTTCACAGGTGCTTAGGGATAAAGGCAAACCAACCTTTCATGAAACAGCTACGTTTTCACAAGCAATCTCGCAGCACGCTCTTGAGAAGCATCATACATTTCTTGCTGAAGAGATGGGAAGTGAAGGAGACATCATTGTAAAAGGCCGCCTCAACTCAAAATATCCATTATAATGGGAAAGCGTGGAGGGGAGGAATCTTTTTAACATGATAAATGCTCCCTTGTCGATGCAACACAATTTAGAAATCATTTAGTCTTTTACAAGAGTCCTGTGGGGGCTGAGATAATTGCATACGGGAAATACATCAGTTCATGTGAAATCTATAAATAAACATTGCTATTTAGCTAAGACACAGGGAAAAAACTGCTTCCCATATGACTAGACTATAATAAACAAAGAAAATCTGTTTGAATAAAACACACTGATGTAGCTGTGCAACTGTGCAGAGCAGATCCTGATATGAAAACATTTCCTGAGGCTACATTTGATAGTTAAAGAATAACGGTTGACAGGGATATAGTTTTACTTCAAAATAGCACCTGTGGACCACAGAGCAAAAAAACGTCTATGTGTACCTTAGCAAAAGAGAGCAACTTGATTTGGTTTTGACTGACATGAAGAGCTGGCGTATTTATTTTCAATAACTAGGATTTTGCTCTTTTAAAGCATCTCATTAAATTCTCCAACTATTCTGAAAAGTGGGATGTGGTTTTCCCCAAGAGAGACAAAGTTCACAAAAGCTCATAAAATGGCTGAAATTTTGTTTTAATCTTTCAGCTTCCGTTCAATGTTCATAACATTTTGAGACAGAGTCAATGAACAGTGTCACTTTTAATGGACGCAATTTTCGAATAATAGTCCACTTGCAATTTTAAAAAGGCGCCTCAGGAGTAGCTATTATAATTTGTATGAGAAAAAGTTTCTGACTGAGGCAGGTCTGTGTGATTGACCGTCAAGAAGAGGTAATGTTTCACTCCAAAATCCCATTTTGTAGGAGGCTTTTTAATTATAGTGTTTGGCAAATCATTTCATACTGCTTCCCAGTGCAAGGCTTTTACACACAATACAAAAGCTTTACGTTGTGAAAGGCCTATTTACCTTCAACTATATGTGACTCAAACTAACTTCTGTTGTTGGATTACATGGTACGTTCTCCTAAACTACACCTTTTTGTAGTATCAAAAAGTTTTCAATCTACTTCTAAAGGCCTGATGATATCAGTCCCTTTTGGGCTAAGATGGTGGTAATACAATACTTAGAAGTACATCAAATTACTCAAAGATACCAGAGCTCTGAGAAATGATTGGTGTGTAAAAAAACAATTAAAAAAAGATTTATATAGGAATATATTTATTTTCGTAGCTTTAGCAAATCATTATTTTTAAAACTGTATTAGTATTTCTGAAACAGTTAGTGTGATGATGATCCTAGTTTTCAATGTATCTGTTTTATTTTTGAAAAGTTTTCTCACCCTCTGTCATCTCTGTTTCTTGCTTCCTGTCTTTGTGTCTTTTCCCGCCTTTTTTTGCCTATCCTGTTATTATTTCCACCTGTTCCCGATTAGCCCTGAAACCACTTGACTTCCTATTCACCTGTGAACTTTATTTCCTAATTAGTTCATCTTGTATTTCAGTCCTGCTTTTGTTTTTGTTCTGCTGTAGTGTTTTATAAGCTCACAATCTGGACGTTTGCATACCTACAGTATGTGATCCAACCTGCACATACACACTGTATCATGCACACAACCAAACGGAGATACAGGTTCTGTGAATTGTTTCCTTCTGTGAGTGTGCTTAAAACTGTCTGAATGTTTGATTACTCCCATGAAATGTGTCTGAAAAACTGATTATGTGGTATCAGAGTGAAACACGTTATGAATTATGGATGAACGTCGCTATTGTAGAGGAAATTGTGCTGTGTGACTGAGCGAGAATAACATTGAGGCAGGTGTCTCCTTGGGTGTTTTTTTCTTCTCACACTATATGTTAATCTACATAACTTCCATAGCATTGTTCAATTAACACTGATGTTAGTCACAGTGGTCACACCATGATGAGTTCATGTGTTGGATTGGTGATGCCTTGCCAGTCACACCAATAACAGAAGAAGGGCAAATAGTTCTCTAATCAAACTCCCATTTCTGCCGAATAGACCCATTTTGGTAACACCCACGCTGACAGAGAAATGTGGGTTCTCCTGCTCAAGGAGAGCTTCCCTCAGACTACAGTGCATGTTACAGTATGCATTAAGTATGAGTTTTTCAACTGTGAACCAATGTTCCAACAAAAGGAAATTAGTAATTTATAGCAGCCTCTATTCCGACATGCCTCTATTCCGACACAATTTTAGTACCGCCATTCCAACAGTCTACCCAGGCGCGTCGGGGCATCGTCTTTCTTTCCTTTTTGTTTGTGTGTCTTTTTAACATATACTTTTTTTAACATATTCAGTTTATTTTGTATAATATAATATAGCCTATTGTTGTAATGGATGCACTGACTGGTTGGCACTCAATTTCCTTGGTGTCCGATCGCCCTGCATCCGATCTGCAAGGGAGTCGCTCAAAGAAAGTTAAAGCTATGCAAGCCATCGAGGCTGCTCCCAATTCTGCGGCGCTGTAGACCAGAGCTGATGGGATAACGATGGAGAGATTGGAGGAGCAGTGGTGGTGGATTCAGGAGGGCTATGTCGGAATGGCGGAATGTTTAAAAAAAAAGTAAAGTGCCGCTACTCCGACAATGGAAAAAATGTTGTCGGAGTAGTGGCACGTTTAAAAAAAAAATGGAATTGCCGCCACTCCACCAGTTAGACGTCAATGTCGGAGTAGAGGTATGTCAGAATAGCAGCATGTAACCAATGGTATGATCACCCTGCTTGTTTCAAAGGACTTGCTCTAGACTCATCCCATGTTGCTTAATGGGCTGGTTTTCCTGGCTCCATTCCCAAGATGTGGTTTGGAATAGTCCTAGAGCCCATTATTAAATAACTTAACTGAGGACTTTTGGATTATTTGGACAAGATCACCAGGTCAACCAACACTATCAGCCAGGCCTGCACCTGCCACAAGACTCTTCAATATCAACTTCATAAAATAGGACGAATAAAAGAGCCTGAAGTGACCTTGAGCGCACATCACAGGTTTTTTACAAACCGTTCACATTTTAAAACAATAAGCACTCATTGGCGACGTAAAAAAATGAACAATAGGACCAACACATTCCAGTGGAATATTAACTGAAGCTGCAAATTTTTTGTTTCTCCATCGCATAAAATAGTCCTTATTCTCAGTGTTTATGGAGCTTGAGAAATGTATTCTCAAACTGATTTGGCCATTTTGCTGTTTGGACAAGGTTGAAAGTTAAAGCTTGCAGCTGTAGTTTCTGCTAAAGCCTGTTTAAAGTGTAGATACTACTGCTCAGCTTTAAACATTGTAATAATATAATGTGTATGTATGTGTGTTTACTTGTTTGCAAATAATGCTCATGGCAGATGGTTTCTTGAGATCACACCAAACTCCATGTTATCAGACTTTGTATTGCATTGAGTAGTTAAGGTGGCAAGAACAGCATTACATGTGGCGTCAATAGTAGTTGTTAAACAGTTTCACATGCTAAGTACTTTTCTGAAAGTGCTAGCCAATTGTCCACAACAGTTTCCAAAGGCAGATCACATAGATGGTTCTGTGTAACAAATCATCTGGTGTGTCAGGTTAGCTAATACAAGCACACACGATTATAAAAGGGTGAAATATGGACCTAAAATCTGCCCAGATAATGAAAATAACAGATCTATGAAATATTTATGTGTATTTTGTAGTGCTTTGTTTTGGTTTTCCAATCTTTAGCAAACAACTCCAATAAAACAACTAGCCCAAGGTTGTATCTGTTAGGGAATATTTTGTGTAAGCTTGTAACCTTTCGCTCAGGCCTGTGACCTCTTCACACACATGATCATTGGTCTCCTCACAGCTGCCTGTGTACTGCTTGTTTTCAAGTTAGCTAGTTGTATCCTTCCTCTCTGTGCTCCTCTGGCATAGGCTAACGGCCTTGCAGGTGCTGTTATCTTCATTAAGGAGGGGCAGCTTGGGCGCATGCTGATGCCAGTCTATGACCGAGGACAAGCTGACCTGAGATAGTTATTGTTCAGGGATATCTAGAAGCTCCTCTTATCTGGAACGTAGGTTCCCTGGCGTACATTCTTTTCTATGGACGACAGCTTTAGTTAGATTCAGGGTCCATATTTGTCTGGTCTCACAGAATGTTGATTATCCATTTGGAACTAGTTAAACTTCTTCCTATCCCTGAGATTTTCAGAATTGGTTTGGCTTGTAAGAAATGTCTTTTCAATTCTCTGGCCGTAACTCTGAATAAACCCAACAGTGTTTTGCCATCAAGTTCCTGCTCTCCAGCGTCTCTCTGTTTCGTCTCTATTGCTTCAGAAGTTTCCACCACAGTATCTTAATGGTAACCCTATAAACTCTCACAGTTTGGTTAAGGTTAAGCACTGACGGCTTAGGATAGGGATTCACAAATCAAGGGGAACCGTATAGACACCACCCTTGACAGTCCCCAGCAGCATAAAGACTTAGCAATAGCTAATGCAAACAAGAGGAACATTAAGCAGCTACAAAAACAGATATTTCTCATAGAGGTTGGTCGACTACAAAACCAGACTAAAAAGGAGTTATTGGACAAAGGGTTTGGTGCTTGATCCTCTCCTCTTCATCCTCTACGTCCTTCCCCTCGGTAACATCATACGCCGCCATGGCCTCCACTTCCACTGCTACGCTGATGATGTGCAACTTTACATCTCATAAATCCATCACCACTTCACCCATCTCAACTCTCACCAACTGCCTCACTGACATAAAATCCTGGATGCAGAACAACTTCCTCAAACTCAACTGTGATAAATCTGACATGGTTATCATGGGCCCCAAAACCCTCACCAAAAAACAATCACAACCTATCTCTCACCATCGACCATACCACGCTGACTGCCTCCCCTCACATCTGAAACCTTGGAGTCATCTTTGACAGCAACCAATTCTTTGAAAACCACATGAAGCACATCGGCAAAACTGCCTTCTTCCATTTCAAAAATATATCCCGTGTCCGCCCATCACTCTCCTTCTCTGCTGCCGAAACCCTGATCCATGCCTTCATCTCATCCAGACTAGACTACTGCAACAGCATCCTCTATGGTACACCATCCAGACTCCTCAATAAACTCCAGTACATCCAGAACTCATTTGACAGTTTGCCTTGGATTGGTTCATATGTGCTAATGGTGCAACATCCCACTTTCATTTGAACTTGCCAACCACTGTATAGTATATCCATAGTATATGGATACATGTATACTTGTGTCTTATTTAGTTGCTCGTTATGCACTGACAGGATTGCTTTTTCAAATTTTGTTGTACCTGTACAATGACAACAAAGTAATTTGAACAAAGGAATTCAATTCACACAATTGCCCTCCTAGATCAACTGCGTCTCAGCTGTGTTGTAACTGGAACCTGAACTGAAGTGTTTATTAGCTTGTGTTCTGTACTCGCTCACGCTTTGAAGCCAAACATTGCACAAAGCCTCAGAGCTGTGTTTTAGCTCTAGATTAGATCCAGTGTCTAAATAAAGTTGGGCCCTCCAAATATGTCAGGCTAAGCTTTTGACTACAAAATTACACACACTATTTACAGACATATTCCCATTTTGAAGCTATGACAACAACATTGTGAGTCATTGGTTTGAGTATTTCATGGGAAATTTAAGAAAAGTATATAAAAAGAAAGCATAATGAATTTCAGCCTTGAGGTGATGTTGGTTGCTGCTTGTTAAATCCAGGCTGACACAAGTATCCTGCAGGGAATCAGAGCATAGCAGTGGATAAACACATATGGGAACAACCTTTTGCGTGATGTTTCTTTCTCTGCTGAGTCACTCACTCAGAACTTTAGCACGTTTAATTACAGACTACTGTCTATTTCATCTGAGTAATTACCATGTCAGACCCAAGTCTCAAGACAACATTGCTATGTCATACCAAGACTGGTTTGGCCCTGGTGCCCGCTCCCTTTCTGACTGTGGTATATGTCTATACATTCTGCGCAGAGTAAAAGAAGAATGTAGTCTACAGTTCTGTAAGAATAATCAATGTATTGATGGACGGACCATATTTTTGGACTTCCGGTAGTACTTGAAAAGAATTGTTATGGAGGGGGACTCTGAAATTTTGGGGCGTCTCGCCCGGGGGGCAGGGTTACGTACTGCGTCACATCTCTCATGCGGGTTCTCGTCCACGAGGGTCGGCGTGCGCCATAGCGCGCACAGGCAGGCACAGAGCGAACCTAGGTCTTAGATCTAACAAGTTATGCTTTTTACAACAAGCTTTTTGATGGAAAAGTGGTGTTCAATTTCCATAATCTTTGTTTAGTGAACGCATAAAACCGTCAGTTTGTAAGCGAAAACTAAGAATTACGATCTTTGAGTGTGTTTATCGTTACTGAGCAACCGAGGCTATAGCTAAGTGTTGTAAATTATTGCAATTTCTTCATTCATGACAAGTGTCGTAGCACAGTGCTTAGAGGAGCAGGATTACACCGAAAGATCTATGGTTCAAATCCAGCATCAATCATTATGCCAATGTTCGTTTTGGACTGGATATTTACATGCCAACACAAAAAGTTGTAAAAGTAGCCAAATAAGAGTTTGTTAGTGTGTGTCTACAGTTCAAGTGCATTTATATTGCTAGTGATTACTTGCGTGATGAAAAGTGATGTTAATCCAATCGTTCAAGGAGTCCAACTTGTACAGGCAGACACAGAGCAGCCGATCTCAAGGTGACCCCAACAGGCTCCTATAAATGTTTTATCAAGGCCTGCCCAGAGCTGAGGCCGCTGTCGCAAGGGATTGTCTCCGAGGGTCACGCATGGCTCTCAAAGGAGGGGCTTTGCTCACATGTCAGTATGCACATGTTGCTAATATCCACTCTGCCATGTTATTCCAGACAGCATACTAGCAATACGAGGGAACTATTTGACAACAGCATTATGTATTTTAATGAGGGCTTAATGAATGGTGCCATGACAACCAGTGGAACGTTTTATTGCTCTTGTGAGGGGGCTTTCGGATGGGACATCTCATTATGTGCCTCAGCTCTCCCATAAAAGGCTTCACTCTCTGCAGAGCACAGTCCATAGCAAAGGCTTTCATCAGCTCTCCACATCAAACCAGAAGAGAATCGCCTTTGGCATTTCTAAGTGATGCATGACCTCTCTTGTACTTCTGTCTATGCTTTTAATCGCAAACTGTCAGTCAGCATTTATTCTTCTGACATGACCAAAAAATGTCCAATTTGCAAAGAAACAAAATAAAAGATATCACAATAGTTCACAAGTTCATAGTATTTTTTGTATCTTGACGAACTACTGTGGTGTGTAGAGTTTAGTTGACTCTAAAACTGCACAATGATAAACTATGTACATAATGTAGAAAGTGTTTTTAAAATACTTTAATTCAATTTATCTTACAATAAAAATGAAAAGAATTATGTCTGACCACACAATCGCATCTTCATTTTTGGGTTCATTATTCTATTTGGTGTCTCAACAGTGACATGTTTACATGCATTCTTTTTCATTAAAGTCTTTACCTTTCTCATACTGCCTGCAGTGTGCTGCAGCACCTCTTTTCACCCTCTGTCTGAAACCAATGTCACTTGTGTATCGAGACCATTATTTTTTGGACTGAGCCTTGCAGAGCAGTCCAGTAAAACTATATTTGAGCTTGGACAGGACCAAAAGCAGTTGGACCATCAAGTCAGTACTTAGGGCAACACTGACACACTGACAAAATTCACATCCAAGACAAAGGCATTAGGCAATGCAGGAGAATCATGGTGAGGCTCACATAGCACATGTTGTCCATAATTACAGATAGATGAGCACAATTCTGCACTGGATTGTATAGCGTCACTGTTGCTGGCTGGATGAACTTTGTTGTTGTGCTGCAGAAAACTTTACCCATAGGAAGGGTGAAATGTTTTATCTCCCCCATAAATCTACAACATGAAGGCAAATCATCGATTTGTATATATATCAATGTAAAACACCATTTGTCATCTTTTTCCGGAGATCATATTTCAGGAGCAGCCAAACTCCCACAGTCCTGGGATGTGTTTCACCACAGGCATTTCATTGATTGTTTGTTTTTGAGCTAGGCTGGTTTTTCCTTTTTTCTACAAAAAAAGCTAAATTACTTTTGGAAAAGTCTGAGTCACAGAATAAAGTTAGAGCGCTTTGGGTTACTTTACCACATTTCTGTTTCCCTATTGTTATAGTTCTGTCTGATAGCATTAATCCACAGGACCACCCCGAGTAGCCTATAAATAACCACATAAGGATGAGCAGACAGCAGTGTCTTTGTTAGTCTGAGACAGTGCGAATGTTCAGGAAGACAGCACCAGTCAAATTGGTAGCATTTTGAAATGCCACATTGTTTTGATATGTCTCCTGAACAGAAAAGAAACTGCATGACAGCCCGGATAGGTCCAGCAACACTTACCTTTTCAAATGCTTGACTGGAAGACATTCTGAGGAAGATTTAGCTTGATTCTGGCAGGTGGAACAAGGGAAATAAAGAACAAAGAAATACACTCTGAATACTCCATTTATCACATGCAGACAGAGCCTTATCTTAATGCTGCCTTTTGGCCCTTGATATGGTCCGCTTCACTCCAAGACGCGAGCAAATGTTAATCTACCGTGGGGATATCACGCAGCGTCATCTGCACACATCTCCAGGAGGATCCAAGTCAAGAACTCTGAATGACAGCATGGTGTAGGGCCACTTCACAACAACAAAAACGAATGGTTTTGCCGTCGAAGAGAGTCACAATACAATCAGAAGACATTTGCCTGCATGGTAATGAGGTGTGTGACACATAATTTTGAGGCTGGGGTGGGATATAAATGATCATAACATGTCAGGAAATGAAAGAGCAGAGCCAGATCTGACATCCAGAGATGGCCAAAGTGAGTCTTGTACTGTTGTACTTTTAACAATCATTATAAGTCATTAGATTTGATTAGTCTGAAGCGTAAAACTGACATTTTAATTTGCATAACAAAACTAAGACATGTACTTGATAATAAAAAAATATATTTCCTCAAATACTGCTTTTAAAATATCAATTGCTAAGGCAGGGATAAGGCTCTACCTGTCTATTGTCCATATAGAAGACACAATGAAGTCTAATCCTGTTTAATTCAGATTACTTGTTTACATTAACATGTACACCTAATGCTTTTAAAATAAATAAGGCATTTAACAGAATAGCCCTTTCTCTGGAATAAAGGGGAGGTTGTCCATCCACCACTAATCTCCTATATTGAGAAAGTAAAGCAAGATTCTGAACCACACTTAAATAGAAACGCTAATCAGTTGTGACGTTTAAAAGTGTTGACAGAAATCCCTGCTTCACTTGATTGACCAGGCCAACGCTGGAATTGTGTCACCATGTAAACGTTGCTAGTGAGCTGCTTGTTTACCAATTTAAATGAAGGATACACCATCCAGTGAACCCAAACTAATAAGCCATGTTAAAGGGAATGTGACTCATCGTTTTAGAGATAAACTGTACTGGCGTAGAGCCACATTCACATACTGTACACAAGTTAGATATTTTTAGCAAAGGGAGCTGTGGAAAAGATGGATATTAACAGTGTTGGTTCCTTTTACTTAATAAGCTGCTAAGGATCAGTAAGCTGCAGTGGAGGACCCATGCCATAAATCTAACATATAAACCCCAAAAGATTTACCTTTTAGTGAAAGCACATGTTATTTTGAGTTATCTTATTAATGCCATGTATAAGTGGAAGGATATAACAGGAGTAACATACCCATTGGTCATCATTGTTAATTACTGATTCATTACTTGCAACAAGACCCTGTTTCCATCGATCCCTCTTATCCTTAGAATTTATAGAACAGCTCTCTATCTTGGGCATTGTTCAAAATAATTAAAAACTACTCTATTAGCTAGTGAACAAAGGATAGCTTAGCAGCCAAAAAGCCTGTTATTTCCTCAGGAGTCAAAAACGGAGCTAAAAGCAGAGGAAACATTGGACCTAATTTAATCGAGTGGATGTGGCTTGATACCTGATGGATATTTAAATTAGCAACTGTCAATCGCTACAGTAGTATGTCAACTTTGTGAAGGGGTAAAATGTCATTGTTGCATTACAGTTGTTGCCTTGCCCTCAAGTGAAACAATAAATGCCTAAATTTGCATTTGAAAGAAAATAATTTGATTGACTACTCTACAGTACATCTGGGACAATTACATGTGTCTGTGTAGGCTGCTTATACTGAATGGTGGGACATCAGTCACAAACATAAAATTCTCCCTCTTGGGCAAAGATTTATTTTATTCAAATGAGAGCACAGGAAATGTAAATTACAGCTGTTTATGCTGTGACTGAATAAGAAAATGCATTTTATTTGTGAAAGGATTTTAAACGCACAACCCAAAGGCAACAACAAAATGGACACAGCGTCAGACTTTTCAAATAAAAATGTACCAGTTTCTATAAATTCAGAGAGGTGAATCCAAGCAATGATTTCAAAGGACAATTCAGTGCTCATGGACAATTGTATTGGGCGCCATTAATAGACTATTTGAGAACTTGCAAGGACAACTTAGAACAGAGAAGATAGATTAACTGTTGGCAAGTTTGAGAAAACAGGTCTGATTTTAGTTGTTGCAGGCTTCTCACCATCTGTTTTGCAAATGGATTGGATCACAGCTACTGAATGTTTCCAGAATGTACTCAAAAGTTCTGCACTAAAGAAAGTGAAACATTTGGAGGTGTTGTTAATAAAGTGATGCAATGTTTTCACTCTACCAACAGACTTCAGTAAAATAAAAGTACTATGTTGCCAATTCACTAAAATTAGTTTGACAGCCCAGACAACAATATGCTGTATGACAAATACCATATTAAGCAAAAGTATTACACATCAGCATTTTGCTTTGTGTTAATTCACCTGCTGCAAAATGACTTTGTCAGGATTCCTGTATTCAAATAGCAAAGGAGAAGACGTGACAGTGGCTGATCAAGATTAGAGACGCCATAAAGAGGATGAAAGAAGCATATTTTCACAACTTATCAAAGGGTTGCAGACATTTGCATAAAAGATGCATTTGATTCATCATCAGATTCTGTTTCTAAATTATCTCCAAGCTGCTGTCAACAACAAAAACCGGCAGTGTCTGTTTGCCTTTTATGAATGTCATTATACATTTGATGTAACACATGTTTATTGCGTGGTAAGCACAGTGTAAGCTTAAAATTGATGGGGTGCAGATTATTGCAGAATAGAGTAATTGTGAATCTCATATAAAAGCTACTTTCCCATACTTTTTTTTCTAAATATGATATGACATAGACTGAGCCAGACACGAGTCCTAAAACCTGGAAATAAGTTAGCATTCTCTCAGTTCTGGTTCCCTTGTCTCAAAGTCAACATTATTGACAATGTGTGTGGTTAGACACCTGAAGTAAGATCTGTGGTTAAAACAAGCTAATGAGATTTCCATGTCTTGTTCTCCGACATAATATATATATCAGTAATTACCCCACTAAAGAATGTCCAATGCTTCAATGTGTGAACAAAACATCATCACACCAACATGAGTCCACCTTTAGCTTAGCGGTAGTCATGCCCAAGTTTTTTTACAGCCTTTTGTTAGCTTTTTATTTCTGCCGATTGCATTTACGCTTCAAAAATCATTGGCGTTAATATGTGGAGTTTATCCTGCGGACCGATAGATGTTAAATACAGCATTATGAATGTGTATTTCCTATGTACGGACTTCCACATTTTTCCGTCAATAGGAGAAGAAATTTTCCACAAGCAGTTACAGCTTTAAGTGGAGCCATCTGCTGCCTGTATCTCATGTCCTACCTCACTTGGCTCACAAATATGGAAAATATGTTTACTGAAGAAGAAAGCTGAAGGTGAGCAGCTCCACTGTCAGTTCACATTAACCCGTAACTAGATCATTGTAACTCAGGTCTTCGAAATAAAATCATTTACAATACAATCTCTATAGAGAAGAAGAGACAGAATAGAGGAAAACATGTGCAGTGTCCCTCTGAATTAACTGGATAAAGGAATCCCTTCAATCATTATCTCCTCGTGGTAATGTTCGTCAACATCAAATTGGGAAATTTAAATGAAACATGAACATAAAGTCTGCATTTACCATTTTTCCTCTCTGTTGATTCTCAATAAGGCATGAAGGCAATTTGCCCTCCAAGGGAAATGGAAAAAGATGAACTGACACCAGGGCAACTCAATACAGGTTTAATTCTACTTTATTCAGAGTTTTGACAACCACCGACGTCAAGCCCCAGAACAGTATCGTCTCCCTTTTCCAGCTGCGTCGTCTCTCTCTCTCTCTGGCTGAACATTTCTCTGGGGTTTTGCATGGGAAGGCTGGCAGCGGCTGACAGAGATGAGCAGTGTTGTGTGGGATGAGTTGTGCGAGAAATCTCGCATTGAACCATGTCATTCAGAGCAAAACTGAGAATACCAGCATGTCAAACACACCCATGCCAAGAATTTAAATATATGAACACAGCTCTGCTGGGAATCACAATTTTATTATCCTTCCAGAAAGTTGACTATGAAAGTAAAACTCACAAAATGTAATAAGGTTATCAGAAAAGTAAAAGAAAATGTGTATACATCAATAACTTATATTGTCCTTATGATATTTACGTGCAAAATAAATATAAAGCTTTATATTTTTCCTTCAACCTCAAAACACGTTAAATCAATATTCTCAGTCTGTTTCATTTAGTTTTGTTCGTTTAATAGCTTGCGTTTTCTCTATTTATATTACTGATTTCATTAATCTTGGTACTCTTAAGAAATCATCTATTTTTAGGAACAACATTTCCAATAATTGATATACGTTGGGTGTTTGTGCAGCATCACATTGCAAGAAGACTGTGGCTAGCTAAACAAACTGAGCAACATCAACAAGCGAGTTACATTCAAAATGTCTTTTAGTCCATGAGCCAGGGGGGTTGATTGGTATCATCGGGGGGACAAATGGTATCATTTCTTTTTAGCAAGGTAAACACCCCTAGTACAAAAAAAAAAAAAAAAAAAAATCGTGATAGCAGTGCAGGGGTGCACTAACCCTCTAAAATAAATTCCGTTTTTGAAATCTGGTGTAATCTGCTTTAGGCTCATGATAGGGAAATTGTCAATATCATATAATATGGTGCTTGGTATCGTTGGAAAGGGTACCTTTTAGGCTTTCATTTAAGCCCAGTGCTGAATCTGTCTGACAAACACAGAGGTCACATAACATCTGTAAACCAGAAATAACACACATCTTCTCACAATTTCCGCCTAAACTGTATGATTTCTTTTATCCCTGGGGCATGAAGGAAACTCGGGGACACAAAACTCAACAACTTCAATACTCAAGGCATTCTAATGATTCAGAACATGTACAATATACCCATACTATTTATTTGTGAGAGGTGATTGTGAGCCTTAAATTAGACTTGTGCAGCCAGCACAAGTCTTCAAAATACAATAGAGTGAACAGAATGGACAAATAGGATGGAGCCCTATTAGTTGTAAAAGTCAATAAAGAAACATGTTGTAAAGTGAATATATTTAATCAAAGACCGGTTTGTATGTTGATATTCATTATTTTATTATCTAATCATCATCATTTCCATGTCGTCCTTGTCTTCATCTGAACTTTCTACACAGGTCGCCTGGTTTTCACTCTGTCAGTTTACTCGTCTGTGCACCTGAGGCCACTTGCAAGACACATACATCGGGGGAGTGAACATTTTTTTGTGCAGTTGCAGGCGAGTAGATCCAGGACAGCTTCAGGTGCTGGCTGGCCTTCCATCCAGTGTACCACCAATGGTTCACCTTCCTCCTCTTTCTCCATCTTCCATCCTCTGCCAACAGGGCTTGGCACTTGTGGGTCCTTTTCTAAACATCTTCTCCAAATACCAGCCTGATAGTTAGCTCGCATCGTGTGTTGCCTCAAGCTGTCCTTGCACTGGCATTACATATGGTACGGAATGTCCCTATCCTGAGAAGAATGTTGGAGAACCATACTCTGTGCTTCCAGGTTATTTCAGCGGCTTTTGTATAGAGCGCTTGATCCATGACTACAAATATTGTCTCTAGGTGCAGCTCCTCCCTGATTAGCTCTGATTGTTTCAGGATTTCAAACACTGTGTTCATCTCTGTGGCTGGTGAGTTGATGGTTGGCAGATACCCAACAATATCTTGTGAGATTGGTTCCTGGTCCCTGGTGCTGATATTAAAACCAGTCCGGCTGGGGATTGTCCGATTCTCTGGATCTGTTTGTCTTGCAAGTGCCGACTCCATTGTCTTCTTTCTTGCAAGAAGAGCAGCCTCCTTGGTTTCCTGGATACAGTGTTCCCTGGTTGGACGAGGTTGTGGGCCCACACGTGCACCTGAATGAATGAATGAATGCTTTATGTGGAATGTACATCACTATTAAATTGGAAACATAGAAAATAGATACATGATTATAGCTTCATGCTAATTTTCAAACCTGCTCACCAGCTACATATACTTCCAGGCCTTGGTCTTCAATGTTGACTGATCTCTGCTTCAGTTTCTCAATGTGTGGAAGATCAGTTCTTGACAGATAGACATTGGCCTGTACCACTATGCCATTAAATCTGTGTGATGTTCCCTTTCCAGTGAGGGTTTCCTCAAGGCTATCAATATTATCCTATGCAAGATTGGTGAAGACATGAGGCTTGATGGAGGCTGGAAGTACAAGTCTTTGGTTAGAGGCTGTTGCTAGTTTTTCGAGACACAGAGCAATGTTGTTCTCTTCAAGCTGGGAGTAAGACACCCCATGCCCCAGCTTGTTCAGTGTTTGTATGAGTTCGGTATTACCCGTCAGTGTTTTTACAGCATACGTGAGTAGAATGTGCTTTGTTGTTTTATGTTGACCACCTGTGACAGCGTATATTATGTCCTGACTAAATGATTGAACCAAAGCAGTGATCTTCTGTGTTTGAGTTTTGGTGTCAGGATTTCCCGTGAGCAGTCCAACGAGAAGCCGTTCTAACTCATTGGAAGTTGATTGAAGATGGCATAGTGTTGTTATAACCAGTCAACTCAACCAATGATCTTTTCACTAACTGACAAAACCTTGTCAAACTGTCAAAATCCATCAGAATTCCGTGCATGAGCTACTTTCTGACATTTTGACTGAAAGTGGGTGAATATCAAAATACATGATAGAAACATTGTGTTAAACCACTTACAAGTGTTATGTTGACAACACATTAATCTATTTGTGCAATCTATTGGCTCCATTCTATTTTGAAGACTTGTGCTGGCTGCACCTTGAGTATGGAGGTTGGTGAGTTGTGTGTCCCTGGTGTTCTTTCATGCCACAGGGATAAAAGAAAGCATACAGTTTAGGCGGAAATTGTGAGAAAATGTGTGTTATTTCTGGTTTAAAGAAGTCATGTGATCTCTGTGTTTGTCGGACAGATTCAGTACTGGGTTTAAATGAAAGTCTGAAAGGTCCCCTTTGTAACGATACCAAGCACCATATTATAGAATATCGACAATATCCCTACCATGCGCCTAAAGCAGATATACACCGGATTCCAAAAACTCAATTTATCTTAGGGGGTTAGTAACTTCATGAGCTGAAAAAACTGATTTCGCTACCACCCCTGCACTACTATCATGATTTTTCTAGTACTAGGGGTGTATACCTTGCCAAAAATCAATATGAAACTTTTTCCCCCCAGATGATACCGATGGCCCATATTTGGGGCCCTGGCTCATGGACTATTTCAAGATAAACCTACATCACCCACATTTGTTAATCATTTATATATGGTGTCTTACTTTAGAATCATTACAAAATCCGTAGAAACGAGTTAATGCTAACCAAGTCAGTTGGTGGTGAAGTTGGGTGCTAACGGTGTTGTGATGTTTATCCTCCCTCTCTCTTTTTATGTGAGTGTTGCTAAGAGTTGTTTGTTTGAAGCCTTACATTTGTTTTATACTTCTTGTGATTGCATTAACAATTTAGAAATCATAAAAGTGGTGTTTATTTGTGAAAATGATGTTGCTTAACCGACAGGTAACCTAAACGTTTGTTTACCACAAACCTTAATAATCCAAAATCCAGTCTTTTCGTCGAGCAAACAACTCTATGCGTGACTTTAAAAAATATTGTCATCTTGGGATCACTATGGACACTGAAGATCCTGTAGATATCAATTAAACATGAATTGTTTAGACTTTCATTTTGAGAAGTTTGTTTGCATCCTTTTCTTGTTGTAGGAAGCATTAAGAGTTAAGCATGAACAAAATAAAGCAGCTTTTTTTTTTTTTTTTAATTGCTGGATAAAGGAAAAATGATTAACTAACTGATTGGAGGTTGTATGAAACATAAATCTTTATAATGAACTCCATTTTAATTATTTACCCATGAATTCATTAAGATTCATTAATCTTTTCGGCATTTTTCAAATATGATTGGAATTTTCCCCCCTCCTGACTATCTTGTCAATTTCAACATGTCAATTTTGTGCATATTTTGAGAATACATTCTGCAACATGTAACCAGTCAGTGATTACATGTTTTGGTTTTAATTTGGCATTTACTTTTCATACCCACGTTTATTATCAATTGCAAGTATTAAAATAAAACCAGCTGCCCTCTCAATCATCCTGATGGCGTTCCCCTGACACCTTAATTAAAGGAATAAAAAGAAGGCGATCCCACTTGTAGCCTACCTATCAATCGCAGTTTATTTTAGACCCTTCATGGCTGTACAAAATGCCTTGGACCATAATCACTACAAGGGACCAGCATTTACATTTTCATAAGCAGAGGTTCTCCCTGCAAGGATGGAGTGCTAGCCTTGACTGACCTGACCTTGTTCAGGGCTGTCAGTCGCTGGACGTCAACACAAGAGGAGTGGAAGGGATCTGCGTCTGTTGCATTTGTTCGTGTAGAGGTCTCAAGGGTGTGGGTGTAGATGGATGCTGATTGGTGGTGAAGGTGGGTGCTAGCAGACCTTATTATTTATTCCCTATGCTTCCTGCATTTCTCCATTGCTGAATTATTCAATGAATTCACATGTTAAAATATGGCTGATAAAACTTTAATGAGGAGACAATGGACTTTTGTTTGCCAGATACAGTTTCAAAGCCTGATTCTGTTGTAAAAATACACAATTCAACTTGGACTCTTTTCACCATGTTATAAACAGTAAGTTGGATGATAAATCTCCTCAGCTCATGTCTATATTTATTTGGATTTAAAGATAGAACAGAAAAAAACCCTGAATAAAGTCTTTGCATGCTTGGTTTATGTATCGAAAAAGTCATTTGATCATAAATATGTAAGAAATACTCTGTTGTAAGGAAGGTTGGGTTGCAAATGAGACTTGCAGTAAAATCATCATTAAACTATAAAACTTCTGTTAAACAGTAAAACTGACATACAATTAAAATTATAGGCATAACAAATTGTTACAATATCCACCATAGTTAAAAAGATTGGACCAAGAACCAATAGCTAGACAGAACACAAAAATCTTAATCATTCATGTAAAACACAAAGAACAGAGGTAAGTGCGAACAAATCATACAAACCAAAACAAGACAAATTGGTCCCTTGTTCTGTTGAGTTTAACCCTCAGAACCTCAAAGGGATTACCAACAAGGAGAATTCTGTTGACATTTATTCAGCAAAAGGTTCCACTAAATGTCAAACACATTAGGTGTACTAGGCTCTTAAGATGGTAATTACTACCTAACTTAAGTCCCTGTGTTGAAGGGGTGCCCAGTCTCAAATAAGATCTTTTAAGCTCTTTACTATATATTTCAGTTACCTCACACCTGCCCTAAGTCTGCCAGCTCATGCTTCGGCCCTTGCACGGGTTGTTGTTCAATTGCCCATCTTCACTGTCTCGCTGACAATTAGCTTCCTTTTTCAAAATAGACTATCAGTCTCCCCGGCACAACCTTTGGCCGTTGCTTGTACATGCTCTCAAGGGATTGCCTCAATGTAATGTCTAGTTAAACAATGGAAGCTTTGACAGGTACAAGGGATTTATTTTGATTTTGATTTATGCCATTTGAAACATTAGTAAAAAAAAACACTGTCAAACTTCAGTCTTAGAAAATTAGGGCAGCGTGTAAGTGCCAAAAACTGCATTTCCTTTACTGACCACTTGAGGCAGGCTACAATAGAAACACAATCCCCATAGACCCAATGCTAACATGTCTAACTTTGCTGCAGAAATAAACCTGGTACAACAACGATTTCAGTTATTTCTGACAACTGTACAAGGGCACAATTTTGTATATAATCCTCACCTATTTAAATTAAATTGATGCTTAATAACGCATAATTGAGTTTGGTATCACCACAGGTTGCTAGCTGGGCCTGCGTTAGCTTCACCATCCATGCCGAATTTTACCATGTCTCAACAAATGTTTGGACATACAGGCCAACATTTCCTCAATAAAACAATTGACATGAAATATTGTACTTGTCCTGAAAATATTAATGTATTGCAAGCAATAGGCAATAAAGGGAGTGAAAATTCTGCAAACAGCTTTGGGTTAAAATAATAATACAGTTTCATGTATATAACTCAAAACATGTTGTCCAAAATCACAGATAGACTTTTCACTGTGCAACCCAGTGCTATTTCCTTAAATTCACCAGCGATGCCACTAAAGGATAGACGCCTCAATACAAGTAACCCACACCAGGCCTCTGACTTAGGTCTTATACGACACAAGCAGACACTGAGTCAACACACGCACACACTCTCAGCAAGAGATAATGACAACATTGGGGTCCTTCAAAATGTCCCCTCACTATTGGCATGTGTGCCACAGGTTCCATTTACGCTGAAACAACAATTACTGTACACCCAGGGAGTCACATTGGGAAGTAAACCATTATCTCTCTTTACGATGCTTCATCAGCCGTGTTTTCCCAACGGACCCTGAGGAGGGAGAATTCTTGAATCTGACAGATGAGTGCAGAGAGTAACAGCAGGTACCACATAAATTGAAACTGAGAACAAAGAAAGAGAACAGAAAAAAAGGAGTACCTTAGCCTTCCTATTTCAACATATAGGTTTTCTCCTGTGGGCTAATCCAACATCCATCCATGTCATTACCTTTCTGCTGGGGATGAGGTCTGTAATGTCGGACAAGCTATCAGAACACCCTGCTGGGCAAAGCTGAAACACTATGGCTTTATAGATATCCTGCACACACTTTCCTGACCCTCCCTTCCTTTCCCTACCTTTCACACTGTACACTGGGGATGATCTTGGCCTGCGGTCCACGTGTCGTTGAGCCTGTGGCTAAAGCAGCGCTGCGGGGCACGAAAACCACCGGAGAGTGAGCCACAGACGTGATGCCGGGGAAGAACTAGCCTCCGTTCACTGACTCTAATGGAAATTCAAGGAGAAATAAAAGGACCCACGGGTGCATGCTAATCAATATGCGCACAGAGTCAACGGTGCAAATTTGTTTCCATTAGCAGACGTTTCTTTTCACCAGTCTAATATAATGTTTTCTCAGCCGCTAGCAATGCAGCATTAAAGTGCATTCAAACAAAGTAGAAGCTAATTTCAATTAGACTGCATTGCTGGTTCCACATGCTGTTTAACATCTGTTTATCAGCTATTCTTGTTGAGAAGTATTTTCCACCTGGCAAACATACAGTAAGTAGGATGAGTCATCAGTCAAAAGGTTTCACAGCATCTAGTGACAGCAGCTCTTACGATTTCACCTTTGCTGTTCAATAAACAAGCCAATGTGCTTGCTGATTTCAGTTTCATTTGCTAAAAATTAGATTCTTAAACTAATCAATTTAACAAATGACCTCATTAGACTTATTAAGACAGTCTATGACAACTGGGTTATAGTCCAAAGTAACCAAAGTGCGTCAACATCGTCATATTGTGGCAAATTTTCATTTAGACACAACAATGAACAAATTTGTTCAAAAGGTTAAAGATAATCTTGTGATGACCCAAACATATGTGATCTCCAAGCCTGGTCTCATTTCAAATAGCAAATCTTAGGCAATGACCTGAAAGCGAGAGCATAAAAGATTTCTTTGACTTTTAGCGTTTGCACAAGATGCACCAGGCTTTCAACTTACTCTACTGTAAACTAATCCATTACATAATATTACATTTCCTTAAGCTGACACTTGTATCCAAAGCAAATTCCAACAGTGCATTCAATCATGAAGAAACAAACCAAAAAAAAGCAGGATTCCTACAGGTATTTCAGCTATCAATAAGCCAAACTATTCTGAATTGGATTTAAATAAGCCAAACCATTCAAATGTTTCGAAACATACAGGTTTTCTGTCTGCAATGGAAGATACAGTATGTAGACTCTCTGCTGTCAATGGGTTTATCAATCAATACTAACCGTTTCACCATTTGAGCCAGGATAGCAAACAGGCGTGTTTTGAAGTGTACAACTCGTATTAAGCTAGAGTAGTAAGTGCTTGGTGCACATGCTGGATTGTATTTCTTAACCATATTCTTAATGTAGGAAGGGTCCCAGTATAGTAAGATGCTCAGAGCAACAAGTAGTATTTAGAGAAAGAAAGTGTGCCAAAGGTGGGAGAAAGATAAACAGTGCCAAACAAACATTGGACTTTTTCCAAGACCCAACGTTGGTGTCCACAAGTTGACATACTTCTAAAGAAGACATTGTGTCACATGATGTGATGCTATGTCATTGAGTCATGGGTCAATAGCTTCATTTGAACTGTTTTAACTAAAAAGTGTTGTTGCCTAAACCTATTCACAACCATTTCAGAACGTTGACCATGTGTTAACAACGACGGCGACACTTCTACAGTCAAAACCTTCCAGAACACTATGGAAAAGGCTGTATGACTATGCTACTGCCTAGGGAGCAAAATATGATGTGGATAAGATCAAATTGGATCTCCTGGTGATTTCTTTCCTTTGTTATGTCTATGGAACTTTTAAAGAATAACAGTTTTGAAGACACAATGAAGACTATGGAGAAAGACTAATAGTTATGGTTATACTGCAATGGTTCAGCCTTTAATCATGAAATCAGTGATAAACAGGCTGGAAGTGTGACTCTTCCGGCCCGACTGCAGACACTGCAGCACCATTATAACCTTCGTCTCTCCTACTCTTTGTCTGTCTACTCTTCCATTGTCCAGATACATCTGACTGACCACTTCTTTTCTCACGCAACACTGAGCAAGACTTTAATCCAAAAACACTCATATCATATCTTTCAAAATCAAAGAAAAGCACTGCAACACTGAAGGGAACCCATCCGTAGATTGAACTTTTTTATATTTAACAAATTGTGTATTTAAGCATCCTTTGATCAAACCATTTTCTCTGCTTTGTAGAAAAGCCAAAAGCCATTTATTAAAACACATTTTGGGTTTCCGGGATGTAAAGACTGTCTCTGGCAGATGTTCACCCTCTTGCTAGGTAAATTTAGCTCCCACGTTCCCAATGACTTGTTGGCATGAATTTTTAGCATTCATTCTGATTCATTCCGTATTGATTTTGAATGTGTAATAACATTAGATTTTATGCACAGGATTTATCAAAAACAAAGTCAGGTACTCATTTTCATTTTCAATAACGACTTGTTTCACTACCAGGAAACCGAAAAGTGTCTGTAATTAAAGTATTAAATAACTCATAGTAATTAGATATCCCCACTTCTAAAAGTTATTCGATTATAAGCAAAAGCATAAAAGCTTAATGACAGGTCCTTTAATAGAGATTGGTATCTTTTTAATAAAGAAATTGAAATGCAATCAGTTCAGTAAGTAAATGAGAAAAAGCTGAATATAATACAATGTGTAAAAAAAAAGATAAGAAGCTGCAGAAGTGTGAGGGCTGCAAAAATTCAACATCTCACCTGGGAAATACCCTCCCCAAATTATAATTACCATTGCTTAGCGTTGTCGTCGCTGTCAACAGCTTATTGGTTACACTAACCAGCCGAGCAAACAGGCAAAACAAACAAGTTATGGATATCATTCTCCAGATTTAAATAATTGCTCGTGTTGTGGGATCAGAAGTGATTGATAAGCCTTGGCAAATCTGACTAAATGAAAGTCAGGGAGAGAAATGTAAGTCAGTGACTGATAAATAGCAATGGGATTCATTGTGTTTCCTCATGAATAAATCTGATTTGGATAGTCTGATCTAAGCATTATGCCATATCAAAAATATGTCAAGTCACACAGATGTATATAAATAAAGAGACAAAGCTTCTTTGAAATTAAATCCCCCCTGACTTTGTTTACCAGCAAGGTGAGAGCTGGGATTTATTCTACGAGAATCCTGCTGAAATCCCCAACTTAGAAGGAGTAGACAGATGACATTGACAGGCGTTTTTCAGCTGCGGCGTTCAGAAATATGTCCGATAAGTTTTTTCTCACACACAGCACAGATCACTGTATGAAAACCGTTCCCCGCACTGTCAACAACTCAGAATCCCATTTTCAATCTTTTTGTAGAGCCATGCGTCATGACAATACATCCCCCTCAACCGCAGTGCAGGCAATTTTCCACACAATGCTTCACATCATGCTATCAAGGACAACAATGGAGTGAGGGGAACCTGCCTGCTCTTAGATGCTGCTGTGCGCTAGCAACAAGTGCAAGGACACACTACTGGATATGTAACACTATTGTTTGTCCACTAGCTGAGATTTAATTGGTGCCTCCGGGTTTGAAGCATGAATTCCTTTTTTATACAATTTTGTTATTGCATGAAGTAAATGGAAAAAAATCTCTGTGAATAAGGCATTGAAATATGATACTATAAATAACGCACTTAAGGTCAACATAGTTATGAATTATTATCTAATATCTCATAGGTCTCACTTTCATCAATATGACTTAATAGGCCATAATTATGAGATACTTAGTCATAATTGTTTAGTAAAGAGATGAGTCTTATCTAGTAAAGCAATCTGCATTAAAACCTATTCGCTCAGTCTCCTTCTCGAATAGCTATGGAGTCCCATATGAACATGTGTACTGTAGAAAGACAATTTTTGGTTATTTGGCTGGACAGAGAAGATGCATTGTGTCTGAGCTCAGTTGGAAAAATGTGATGTCATGGATTGAGGTGTTTCAGGCAGGGGGGGTGGGGCAGTGTGTGGGAGAAAGACTAATTAATGAGGGAACTTTAGGATTTAACCCTGCCTTTGCACACCATTTACGGTACATGCACAAAAACCTATATAATATACTACAGAAAAGGGAACCAGAAACAAGCATGATAGGGCCACTTCAATTCTTCAATGTGTTAAATTTGTTGAAATACTCCTTACATCAATGAATACAATTTTCTGGCAAAAACCGAGAGAAAATGGCACTCTTTCGGAGCGTCACCATTCCAGAAGATGCTAGCATAATAGCTTAGCGACAATAAAAAAAGACATGTTCATTTCTTCAGTTCATTATGATATGTTAAGCCTTGTTTATCAGATTAAGTACATGTATGCATTGTTTCCTATACATTTTTTGTGTGTGGTTATGCAATTTAAATCAAGTGCATGAATCGCAGACTCTATCAGCGTCAATCTAAATGAGTTGGTAATAAATGTATAGCTTTTCCTGAATAACATTTTTTGTAATAGTATTAGATAAAGTTAGCGCTGGGGTTCATCAAAGGCTTGGGGTTTTATTTTGAAGTCTATAATCTAACACTTTATGACAATTAATGATTTCTATTTTTATGTTCTTTAAAAGGCATGTGCTTTAGTCACTGGGCACAGCTAAGCAGAGAAAAGCCATTGTGTAACTATAATGGTACAAACGTATGTTTTTTTTTACACCTCTAGCAATATAAGAGCAATCCATTCATCCTATTTAGTGTTTGTCACACCTAATCCACCTAAGACCTGGACCAAGTGATAGTGTCATCCACGACTTCTCCGGGAATACATGTGGCTCGAGGGCCCCACCGTAATCATCACTGTCATTGTCAGGGCAAGGCACAAAGCGGCCATTACTGTCCCCACTGAATGTCTGACCTGACCTCCTCACAGCGTCACTCGCCATGAGCAATACTCCATTTGGCCTCAGTTCATTTTGTCTCAGGGAGATAATAGCACTACAGACGCTGTCATTCTCCACAGCAAGGGAAACTGAAGCCCCATTAGCACCGTGATAGGATCACCCAGGGACACATAACTATTTAATAACTCTGAACTGTAATTTAATTCCTTTTAAAGCTGAAGATCCCTGGACTAAATGATGGTTGAAACTACAGTAAATTGAACTTTTAGATATAATTATCTTTGGTTTGTTTTGTTCTAAAATGTCTTAGCAGATCTTTAATGTTATGTTTTCAAATGAAATGTCAATTTTAAACATTTTAAATGTTAATGGTGTGTTCACATGTTACTCGTTTGTGTTCACTAGCGTCACTCAAACTAGACATGCTGGCTTGGAGGCGGGGCGTAGATGCCACCAACAACAAAATAACATATTTTGCTGTGATGTAATTTTAATACACATTAGAAAATTGTGCCCAAATAACCACCTACTGATACCGGTTAGTATAAACTAAGAATCAATGCATTGGTGAGTGTGTTCACAAAATAGACCAAACATTTTGGGCATAGTAGGCCAAAATAGGCATAAACCTTTAAAATGAGTGTTTTCTGAATGGAGATCGAATCGATCAGGCTAGGCTAAGCTAACGTTAGCTGCTCCGTCCACACTCTAACTAACAGCAAACAGACATAAATAAAGAAGGCGTAGACTGTATTTGCAATGTCATAGACAGTCTGTGGTTTGAACATATATAAACACAGATTTGTTTCCAGTTTCTAAACAGTTGTGAGGGACTGTGAGCTCTGTGTGCCTTCGTCCAGAGCCAACAGCTGCTGTTTTGTTTTCTGATTTAATAATGTCAGTGACACGAGGCTGAGATTCTAACCGCTAATTGCTTTTGACGGCAACATGCACATTTGAAATTGACATATACATTCAGCAGAGGGAAACAGCTTTTAGCCAGTACAAAGCATTGTTTTCTTTATTGATATTGATGTATTGTTTGAAATGGTCTATGCTTAAGACACATTTGTAATGTAAGTTGCTGCCCACCAGTGGATAACAAATAATTATTAAATCTATAAAATCCTTTATAGGTTTAATTGGGAAACAATATGAGTTATTTGATACTCATTATACTTTATATTTTAAATTAATACCGATATATAAATAATAAAGTACATTAAGTTCATTTGTTTTGCATTGGTTTATCATGTTAAATGATAATGTTTTTTATAATATTTAGGTTAAAACGAATTGGGAGAAAGACATCTTTGACAACGTATCTTATGATTTAAAGTCCCTTTAGCCCTTGAGCCTATTCCTTATAGTTATGCCCTCAGGCTAACATCATAGGGAAGAAGCAATCACATAATTGCAGTAAAGATGGGGGAAAGTCATTCAGTGATTTATAAACTAGAAAATGGTTTTGAAATTATTTATTTGACAGACAGGTCTCTTTAAGATACACCAGATAAAGGTCATGCAGTGTCATACAGTCTTGCACCGTAGCCTTCAATATAAAATGTAACATATTTTTTATGAAACACTGAGGCTGGGTTGTAAATTGAGAAAGATAACTGCGAATGCGTGTCATTCAATGCAAAATGCTACACAATGGATAAGTGCTTGCAAAAGAGATGTTGTTTATATACAAACCACAAGGAATCGCAAGAGACCAACTTTCAGTTTGTGGCCTTGATACAAAGATGACTTCAGTTACACCTGAGTTAACTATGCTTGAATTCCAATTTGTAGCTTTTGATACATCAGAATGTATTCATGTTTGTTGCCGTTCTTCAACTGTGACGTTTACATTTTGTGCCACAGGTTATGAATGTGTCATTATGTGTCCTCATATTGCTCCTACATTTATACACATACAAAGGCAGCTGCACCAGTCCAGCGAGCAAGGTTTCCTGCAGTTGTTGCTGCTCCAGTGATCCTTATACAATCATGCATCAATACTAATGTTGGCTATAAATCTCCAAGGAAATTGTTGCCGTTAGAAACTATAAAACTTAAAGGTATGAATGATTATCACACAGCTTAGTTGAATACCTAATGCTGATTGGTCAATTTCGAAGATTCTGAAAGTCAGCTCTTTTTCACTAGCAGACTGTTGCTAAAGAGGACGCTCTGATCAAGGGATATGTGAAGTCATATCAATAGACAGAAGGAAGTCCGGTTAATCTTACTTTTTAAAATATGTATTCTTATATTTCTGGAGAGCAAACAACTTCGATTCATGATGACTAAACTCTTCTAAGTAAATGAAAGAAAAAGATAACAGCTCAAGAGAAGGAAAGAGGTTAAAAGACAGAGCGCTGGAACTCAGAGAATTCAGCAGAAGAAGACAGAAAGGAAATAAAAACTGAACACGCAACATGTTATGGGTTCCTGCAGTGTAGAAAACAAAATGTGAACAGACTTGAACAGTTACAGAAAACCTTGATCAGCGCTGCCTTCATTTTAAGTTACATTGTTGTCGCGGCAATTCCAGACTTTTTTCCTCAGTGGAAGGAACTGGACTGGACTCACTAAAACCAAAAAGTAAAATCCCAAACTTACACCAGCTGTGAAACCTACACACACGTAAAGAGACTTTCTGCCAAGGGAATCAATCCAGCACTTTTTTAGTCAGTCCACCTTGCCTGAGGCTAACCTGCAGCTGCAGACAGAATGTCCATTTGTTTGCAGTTACCTCTACCCAGAAAAACATTAAAGCTGTTTAGTGTATCCCTAAGGGCTCCAAGCTTTGTTAGATCCTATCCATCCAGCGGCAATATGTACCCTCAACTCAGGCAACCGTTTAGGTTCATCATCAGGACTAATAATGTATTACCTGCCATTATGGAATCACAACAACCAGCTTTATGGAAGGGGTAGATATCAATGTGTATTTATGAGAGAGAGAAGGTCATGGAGCTACACTTAAATACTTGATATATAAATGTTTGAAGAGCAAACAGAGCACGGCAAGGCCCTTACATCAGGAGAAACGGCAGAAATGTGCTCTCCACTTGAATTGAGGCAAATAAATACAGCATGTCCAGACAGGTGCTATTAGTGTCATCGGCCATTTATATTTTTCTTTCTAAGAGGCGACTCAAGGTGACTAAGTGGGACAGAAGTGGATATATCAGAACCTGTTAAATAGGGAAAAAAGCTTTAATAGGGACAATCCTTTATGAGGAAATTCTGCAAGAAATAATATGAATCCAAATTATCCGGGGAAAGACACGGAGCAGTATAATAGCCTGCAATGCGATAAATTAATAGTCTACATGAGAGATTAAATGAAGTGTTTGGTGAAGAGCAGACACAATTTGTCTGGATCTTTTTCACTCAGTCCAACAGCAGTTGTTTTTTTAATGTAGCATATATTTGTTTTTAGCAACTCTAGCAGTTAAATAAACAGATCATTAATGTGAGCTTTCTGGCTCACACAGGGTTAAAAATGACGGAAGGAGATGGGTTTAAGGCAAACAATCAAAGTTTATTTGGCGAACACAACAACCGGCAGAAGTAACAGTCCGCCTCATGTTCCGTGTCCATGGGTTCCCCTCTCAGACCCCAGCTTACTGCAAGAAGACCAGAACCAGGTTACCAGCATGCTTTTATTTAGTGATGATCATTATCTGATTCCGATCAGCTGTCTGGCCTCCGACTGAGTCACTTCCATCACTCCAGCAGCCGGCGCTCCATTTAGCTCAAGCACTACTTTGCCTAAGTGCCTTAGACTATTGAAAATTACTGATAGGAATTTTTTAAAAAACTTCAACATTTTCAAACAATGAAAGATGTACATTTTCTAAATGACGAAAACCCCTCACGAACACAAACCAAAACATCCATTCTTTAAAAAATCAAGAATTCGAGCCCCGAGGTTTGTTAAACATGCATAGAAGAATTCCACATGGGCTCTCATTCAATGCCCTAGCTTCCTCCGTGCGCTTCCTTGGTCGCCCAATTACAAGCTGAATTAATTTGCTTGTTGTGCCCTAAATCCTACTTTGCAAGGCCCTCCAGCTCTACACACCTGCTTTTCTCATTATTTGCTTTAGTTCCTCAAGACGTTATAATTAGTAGGAGAAATGGTTGAGGCTGCAGGTTGCTGGATAAAGCAGATGTTGGCGGGGTTTCAGATCCTAGAGGTTAGAGGGAAATAAAGACATGGTCTCCAAGGTAATTCTGTTTATTCATTTATTTTGTTCCCTCAGTGCAGCAGGTGGTGGGATAGAATTCTAGGACGGCTTGGAGCAGTTTCCCATTTCAAAGTGCCAAATGTCAAACTGATATGTTTAAATGTATAGCATTTATCTTGGTCCTGGAAATAAGGTTTGAGATTTCAAAAAAGAGTGGATATATTAGCAAAAAAGGAACACAGCATTCTATCCAACTGTCTTAAACATAATCATACCTCTGCAAAATAAGAGAAGCAAGTTCTTTTAGCTTCGGCTATACATAATTTCACGAGTCTGCATTGCATTTTTCAATGTCTCAGAATTCATTATGGCAGCATTGCAAAACTTGACATTCTGCATGTTCCAGCAACCTAAATTGTACGGTAACTGAAATCCCATTTCCCTAAGTAGATCAGGATAATCCTCAGCTGAGATGACAGAATAAGTAAGTCTGGACATGGATAGATGGATATAATCTTCTTATGTGCAGCACAATGGCTGCGACAGGAAGTTCCATAGCTCCATAGCCAATCACCTTTGCTGACCTTTGTCAAACACCATCACAGTGCTTAGGAAGATGCGTCACCGAAAATGTTTACCTATCAAGGAGGAACTGAGGTAGATAAAGTCAACAGGATGTCAAAGCACATTTTGAATGCCTCATTGATGGAACAGTCGTTTTTAATGTACATTGGAGGGAGAAGTCAGTCTTTTAGTCCTAAATGATCCATCCGCAATTATTATATCAGCAATAGAGTGCTGCAGGAATGAGTCGTAAGTCTGGAATTTAGTATTTTTTGCTTTTGCCTTTTTTTTTTTTTTACAACATTTTCAGTTCTAAAAAAATCTATACTTTTTTTATGGGTATTTTAGTTAGAGGCCTGAATTTAGGTTATTACACAAACTTAAGAGATCAGATCTTTTTGTTCTTAGGCCTGAAATGAAACAGTGACTTTTCCTGTCATAGGGGTACTTGGCACTACACTATACTGAAGTTGTTAGTTTGTCACACATGCAATGTAAAAGTGACTGATGTCCTCTCCAAAAACTACTGCAAAAAAAAAAAAAAAAACAGACCCATATGTGCCGGGGGAATGTGGTTGTCCAACAGCCGTCCTTATCCCTGTCACATCAAAGAGTTGCTGAGGCCAGCATTTGGCAGGTGTGGGAGTCCAGCAACTGTCATCTATGAGAAGGCAAAATCTAAAACATTGTGTGCACTGTTATACAGAGGAAGCAAGAGCAAGCTTTCCTGAAATGTGAAACCCTACTCATTTGACATATTAAAGAAGAACTTTGACACATACGCCAACAATGATAATGGTGGCAGATGTGCAACTCAATATTCATATTAATGTTTAAAACAATAGGTGCTTGGTTTCAGCCAGAAGTGAAAACAGACGGCATCTGTTTTGTAGCAGGTGACCTCTTTGATGGTTGCAATCTGATTAGTCAGTCAGTAACGGGCAGATTGCATCATATTAGCACATTTGGGTGATGTTAGCACCATAAGCGAGTTGGAAATACTTTTCATGCTGACTTTTTATTGTTTTTATCTGCAAAGGACTTGATAATGGTTGTGAATTGACTGCAATGTTTTGGTTAAAATGAATCCTTGAGCATTTAGTGTCACAATTGTTTTTGTGTTGTGCAGAATAAAGAATATAGTTGACAATAATGGTCTCTGTCTACTTCTGAATTGACTCTGGGGGGGATTGTTTGAGCTTTGAGAAGTGTCTCCGATCCAAATCAAACTACAGTAGGGAAGAGCACAAACTAAGCTCCTTCGAGCTCCTTGTAGGCCAAATGCTAGATTTTGCAATGATAACAGAAGTGAAAAATGGTTTCTGTAACCATATCTTGGTTCAGATCAGCTTCAAAATGGGTTCTTTCCTTACCCCTTCTTCCCCCTCCCACCAAGTTTCATTAAAATTGGGACAGTAGTAATCCAGTTTCCAACTAAACTAAAGTAGTGTGTTCTCTATATTAAGGCTGTATTACCTATATTGGCCTTCATATTTCTTTCACAAGCATGGACCACGCCACAACAATGTCATGTTTGTAGGTTTATTGAAAGAAGTATCAAGGAATTGATATGGAGGGGGTGATGAGATGATTATGACAAATGCAGTCTGTTGGTGTGGTCTGGGAGGACATGCTGTGGTCCGTGCAGAGGGAGACTCAGAGTTGGGGTAGTCGGGCTGATTACGGCCCCCAAGACGATTCCTATAATTAGAAGTTTGAAATATATTCAAGTTGTATATGAATGGAGACAAGCAGATTACGAGGGAATGTAGCGATAAGTGAAGGGGGGATGAAGGGATGTAGGGTTGAAGGGATGAAGTGAAGAAGGATGTAAGGATGAAGTGATGGGGGAGGGGTGTGATGAAGGGATGTCTGGATAACGGGTCGTAAGGACTGAGGGATGGATGGATGGATATATGAGGTGTATCGTTGAATGGGGTCGATGGGTGGAGGGATGAAGGAGTTTGGCCAAGCATGAGGTAGACTGTATGAGAAGAAGGGAGAGGGAGGGTGGGTTGAGAGCATAGAGACAAGCGATGGCCAGATGTTTGGCCGGATATAAAAAGCCGTGATTAGAGATGGGGTTGAGGCATGCCGATGCTCCTGATTCTAGGTTAACAAATTCACTTAATTTCTGGATGTCTGGTTCACCTGCTTGAAGAGTCATTGTCACAATGTATTGTTGTGCTACAGTTAGTCATTGTTGGACCAGATTAATTGTCCCCACTGCATATCCATGTCTGCTGGAATCAGTGGGTGCAGCAACTTCTGGACAAACTGAGGCGCCGTCATGGGCTAAGGGATAGACGCTTGCATCGATGGATTGAATAGTCATTGGTAACATTGTGTGTGTGTGTGTGTGTGTGTGTGTGTGTGTGTGTGTGTGTGTGTGTGTGTGTGTGTGTGTGTGTGTGTGTGTGTGTGTGTGTGTGTGTGTGTGTGTGTGTGTGTGTGTGTTGGGAAGCTTCCTTGTTCAGGAAAAGCTGAATCAGGGGTTGCTTTGACTGTCAGGACAATTGTCAGCGTCCTATTTTGCAATTAATTGAATCTTTTCTATTCTATTGGCAGCTCATTCTATGAAATCACATTCACTCAGTGTGCAGGGAATGCTGTGCTATCACAAGGAGTTGATGTTACTGTTGCATGCATTTTTCCATCATTTCAAAGACTACATCTTTTTTTCCTCATGTAGTCAACTTTTTTTTTCTGTTGACCGCACATGTGCTTTGGTATTTTTCTGTGAAGGGTATTACAGAAGGGTGAAAAATCACTGGAATGTGCTCTGGGCTGTGAGGCCTTGAAGGAGAGAGCATGTTTCAATGCATTTATGATGATCCTAGAAAACACTGCCCACTCCCCTAGCAATCTGGAAGGTAATAGTCTTGTCATACACACACATCCACAACACTGTACTCACTCAACGCAGTACCAATCAATTGTGAATAATGTCTTCACAATAATCCAATTGGCTGAAGGACCCTGGGTGATCCTGAAGATAAAGGAGGATAATGCCTTCCTAGTTCCAACCGCCTCCGCTGCCCTTGGGTGTTGTGTTCCTCTTTGACCGAGTAGCTGTCATGCTAAGCCCTCCAAGCATAATCATTACTGTGTTATTATTTATTATTATTCATTAACCTGCGGTCAGCGGTAGGGCAGATAAACACAGGAAGTGAGTGTCCTCTCTAATGAGAGCAATAACTCTGGTTAAATGAGATGATTCTGTCACCGAGTGACGCGAGGGAAGAATTCATTTGTACGATGGAGAAAAGTTGAGCCACACTTCCCCCGTGGGAATCAATAACCGCAAGGTGCTCTGTCATGACAATTATCTTGACGGATAACTTTAGACCCCTATTTTTGAGCATAATTGTATATCATTTCCAGTGATGGACGTTGTTTCAGGACTGACATTCTCTGAATAAGTCCTAATGCAACAATTTATAGCTGCCGCATTAAAGTCTGTTTTAGATTCTAATGCTTTCCCTCAGGTTGAAGGACATGTGGGTTTATAATACTCATCAGTCATTCATTGAGCATCCACAGCAGAGCTACTAACCGATGGAGTGTTGTGCCCCAATGTGTCATGAATTAATTTCCACATATTCAGTTTGGAACATCTGTCAAACAGACTGTCCACAGTTCATAAAGTCTATAATTTATTCAATATCAAGCCACAATGGACGGTATTGTTATGGAGTCTGAACAGTAGTAAAAGCTTTACATCACTGCACATCCCTATAGTGCAATAATCAAGGGAGTTTAAAGCCTCATAATCCGAATCAATTCCCATTTCTTTTCACTTCAATATTTAGTTTGATATGTGTAGCCATTGTTCTTATTTCTTCTTGATTTAATACTTCCGTAGGATTTGTTTCTATTTGATTTTGCCAACACATTTAAAGTTGGCCCCTCCTGCGTGGCTCAATGACACAAACACAAAGCGGGTTTAGCGCACTCACGTTTTGCTAGATAATGGGAATCATATTTAGCTAGCGTATGGATACTACTACTACTTCAGTCTTGGTATTTTACCTGGATGGGTGTTTTGAAAGACGTTGCAATGCGTGCCTCAGCGAGCTCCACCCATCTCCCGTAGAAAAATTGGGCAAACCAAAAGGCAAACATTATATGAGATCACTTAAATGATGCATGTCAACTATGGAGGCATACAGAATAAGCATATTTATGATTTCCTGTGCTTGATAAAACATTGATATCAAATAAAAAAAAAAATTTCTAGCACTATTTACTGATACATATTTTTCAACTACATTATTATCATGTGCAGTGTGAGAATCTAACAGAAGGCATGTCAAAAACATTTCTATATTCAGCGGGAGAGTCTGACATGGTTGCAGGAGTGTCAAAAGTACAATTGAGTCAAATGTTGTTTAATGACTTAGCCAATAAGAAAGAGGGTTGCCACACAACCCTCGTTGGACATACGTAAGGCACGAACCGAGGTTTGATCCATATTTTAGGGAGAAAGGAGAGTTAAGCGGTAGTCCCGAGCCTCCGACTGAGATGACATTGATTACAGTTGAAGGAAGATGTGAGAAAATTAACACATACAATCTGTTTGGTGTAGAAATCACAGTTCCTAGGGGATGTATTAAGGAGAACTGGATACCGCACCCTGTTCATTGCTGTGAAAGTTGCTCATTGGGTGCATTCACCAGACCATGTTTTTCCGTAGATATGGTGGTAGCTAACTTGTTTACACTGATTGTTTTCCTGCCTGATCGTCCAACTGCTTGTGTTCCTTGCCCTGTTTTATCCACCTTTAAGCAATGTTGTTGTGTTTCAAGATATTAGCTGTTACTTTGAGAGAACCGATGACACAATCTTTGAAATCAAACCCCGACTGCTAGGAACTGGCAGTAGATATTCTTGTAATAAATCCTTCAACAACCTGTATATCTGTGTTTGTAGTTTCCTGTCTTATTCTGAAGTGTTTTCCCTCCGTGTGTCTGGTCTGGTTTTACTTCCTGTCTTTGGTTTTCCTCCTGTCTGATTTGTCACCTGTTGCCCTCATGTTTCTGCCTCCCCTCCCCAGCTGTGCCTTGTTTTGTGATTAGTCCCTTTGTATTTAGTTTTGCTTTCCCTTGTGTTCTTTGTCAGTTTGTTGTCGTCGTTCAGGTATCAAGTCAAGTCTTTTTCATGTCCTGGATTTCCCTAGATTTGTATTTTTGTTAACAGCTTTTTTATAATAAAGCTCGCTTTTTCTTGCAAGTGGTATTCCACCTCCTTGTGCTGCACTGTTGCTGTTTCTCTGCTTGGCTGGATGTTGTGACATTGTCATTTTTAAACCTGCACACACACATCTGAAACAGTCTATTGTTGCACAACACTATTACTTCTTTAGTCAAGGACAAAATATATCGTAGGATAAACCTGGGTTGAGATAATGTGTAACTGTGAGGCTCTTGAGTGTTCTTGTAAAGTATGCATTGCTCTCTGTGTACCTCTCCTGAGAACATAAAGGTTAAAAGAAGTTATGGTTGTTGTTGTTGTTGTTGTTGTTGTTTTTGTTTTAGTCAAACCCATCCAATCAACTTTACCCTGAAAGGTTTTTGGTCACAAGCAATTATAGCCAGCTTTTTTTTTTTTCGTAGCTCACATCTGAGAAGTGTTGTAAAAAGCTCTGTGTGGAAATCCCTCCTGGATTTTAAACGTATTGTCTTAAACTATATTAGTTAATAACCAGAGGAAATGCTTTGTAGAGTCTACATGTAGCTTTGTTGTCTTGACATATTTTCAACAAATCAATGTTTGTTGGCAGGTCTGATCTTAACTAATCCCCAGTTTATGCTCCTTCGCCTGTAGATCCTTTGTAATGTAATCTCAAATTGCACCTGTTTTACCTAATCTAGAAATGTTAAGGGGATATATCTTTAACTGTAAAGCCCAGGTCCCTCTGTTTTTGTCATAGACCATTTATTTGCTACAGTAGTGTTTTGATGAAAAAAAACGATAACCGCATTTCAGAAAATATGTACAAACAATCTTTAAGACCGTTAATTGTCAATCATTTTAAGCCTGACTGACTACTGATCTAATATCCTTTGACAGACATCACAATTTACATTAAAGTTCATAAAAAGAGGGTATTGCGTATGAATTTCAATTTGATTTATTTAGCCCAATTTCACAATATACACGTTTGTCTCATGGGGCTTTACATGTTGTATAGCATATGACACCCTCTATCTTTACACCCCCACATTGACAAGTAAAACCTCCCAAAGACACCCAACGACTAATTGGGAAAAACGAGGGAAACCTCAGTGAGAGCAACAGAGGAGGGATCCCTCCCCCAAGGTCGACAAAAGATGTTGTCTGTATAAATTAAAAAGATAATTTATTTAACTTAGACAGTCAAGTGTTAGAAAAGATATTGTGTATGTTTATGAACGAAAATGAAGATGGTCCAATTGGATGTCACAAATCTTCCAGGTCAACAAACATAGCATGGTGGGCATCAGGCAGGACCACAGCAGCAGGCACAGCCACGACTCATGATCCAGACGTAACATTTAATACGGCCAACCTGCAGGGTCAGAGACACAAAAACTCTGGGGATGAAACCACGGATTTGGTAACATGCATTTTTGGGACATGAGGGCAATGATATAGAGAACACATGAGTGCAATGATATAGAGAAGACATGAGTGCATACAGATAGACAGTGAGAAGAGAGATGAAAAGTCAAAGTCAAAAGCCCCTAACAGTCTAACGCCGGGATTCCACCGGGTGCGTCTGCATTGCATTCTGTCTGCGCCGCGGTTTGTTCCGACCTCCGAACGGCTTCATACCCCACCGGGCGCGTTTCAGAACGTGTACGCGTGCACAGCTTGTAGTTATTGTTGATTTGGTTATATTTCCTGGACATTTGTACTTTTACAAGAAAGTAAGTAGGCTACGTAGTGAAATGGTTTATTTGTGTGTTTGTTTAAATTGTGTTTATTGTTGTTATTTCCTATTTTGTTGTGTTGTAGCCTACAGACAAAGTTAATGATAATTGTAATAGTCCAGTTATAAACTACATGAATCAAAGATGTGTTGCTGTATTTTAGTTGTAAAAAAAATGCATTCATCATAATAATTGTATATATATATAATTTACACACTGTGCCTGTAAACAGGAGGAGAACGCTGGCATTTCTTCTCCTACTTGAAAGGCTACAGAGGGATGGGGGGAGGAGAAGGAGTCGGCTTTGGGTGCATCCCCTCAACCAGCGAAGGAGACAACAAGGTGATTTTTATCACCTTGTGGCTGAGCTGAGGCTGGACAGCCAACGACATCATCAATATTTTAGGATGAGTGCAGAGCAGATGGATGAACTTCTGTCCCTCCTGGACCCTGAACTGACCAGACAATCAACAAATTACTGAGCTTCCATAGAACCCAAGCAGAGACTGGCTGTTGCGCTGAGGTAAGAGGCACAATTCACAGACAATAAATCACTGACCACAAGTTTAATAAACGTATTATTAATCAACACTTGCACCCAAAGAAAACATTTTAAACAGGAACATTATATAACAATGGAACTTTACAAATTCTTAAATATCAAAATATATAGATTAAAAATGTACAGATCATTGTGGATGGTGAATAGGTGAAACAATGTTAGTGTTGTTGTGGTGTTTCTTTTTCAAGATTATGAAGGTTGTTGTTTAAAATGCTTATTTTGGCTTGATGTTTTTTATCTTTGTCCAGTCTTTGCAATATCGGCACAAGGCTGAGAGCAAAATGATATAACTCCTCCTGTTCTGTTAGAGTAGAGAGACAACATTTGCTCTCCAATGTCTGTTGTCTGTGGCCTCCGTCTAGCGTCCCGTGTGGAACGCTGGGCCGCTGCTGCTCTTGAAATTGGATCCCTGGGGCTACGGGACATAGAGGGCCTTTCCCTCTCCCCAGAGGTTGTGGGTACCGTAGGTGGTGGGGATGGAGAAACAGATGCAGCCCTCCGTTGAACAATCGATGAAATGGAACTGGAACGTTCATCTGATTCTGATGACCGTGGTGTAAATGATCTCTCCCTGTTATCCATATCCACTGGTGGAGGATTGCTTAAGCTGATTTTTGAACTATATCAACAAAAAAAAACAACAGCATGAAAAAAGGAAAAACCTTTTTCTTGGGATTAATTTATACAATAGGAACATATTGCATATGTAACTTGATATAAACTATTTCACCCCCTTTGCAATACATCTTGACACATTTTAAAATGTGCTATTGGTAAAGATTTCCTTAATTTCCTGCAAAATGATATAAATTCAAATATTTGCATACATACCTCCTTGGCTGAATGTAAAAGGAAGGACATCATTTCTGAATATTTCCAGTCCTTTAGCGTGCCACCTGTTGATCCACTTGGGAGACGTTTTTTTCTGTTTTTAACAAAACCATGCCTCAGTGACTTCCACCTTACCTTGCAAACGTCGACTGAAACAAAGAATAGATTCAGATGAATAAAAGGATTTCACAAATTTTTCTTTGCTTGTTTTTTCCTTCACAGGTACTTGGCTTCCGGGGACTCACTGGTCAGACTAGCATTCAGCTATCGCCTAGGATACACTACTGTGACACACTCTGTCCATACGGTGTGTGCAGCCATTAAAAAAATGATGTTGGAGAGGTTCCTACCCAGGCCAACAGAAGACACATGGAATGAGGTTGCACAAGGCTTCTGGGGAAAATGGAATTTCCCAAATTGCCTGGGAGCAATAGACAGAAAGCATATTGTCATACAAGCACCACCACTGTCTTGGAGTCAGTACTTCAACTACTAGAAGACCTTTTCCATAATGCTTTTGGCACTTGTTGATGCTGACTACAGGCTCCGAGTGATTCAAGTGGGGGATTTCGGAAGAACTACTGATGATGGGGTGTATGACGGATCGGATTTGGGGAGAGCAATGGAGACTTCATGTTCCACCCAGTACCTCTCTGACTGGTACTGCTCACCTGGGTGAGATGCCATTCGTCATGGAGGGTGATGCAGCTTTCCCATTCAAGCCATAACTAATGAGACCATCACTCATCAAAAAAGGATTTTTAACTACAGACTTTCAAGAGAAAGAGAGAGAGAAAATGCCTTCTGCATTCTGGCCTCCAGGTGGAGAATCTTCCATCATCGTATCAACCTGCACCTGAAAAACGTGGACACGCTTGTGGTGGTTGGATGCATCTTTCACAACTTCCTGCTTGCCCCTAGTGAAAACCAGAGGTTGCTGGATGAGGAAGAGCAGCAGGGGAAACACATGGCACGAGTGAGAAACATGGGAGGAAACAGGGCATCAAGAAAAGGCCTGTAATGTGAGGGAGGCCTTCTGCATCTTCTTCAACACTCCTGAGGGCAGTGTGTCTTGGCAGGACAGGATGGTGTGATTGATTGATTTGACATTGTAAAGGATTGTAAAAAGCAAAAAAGTGATTGTACTCCCAAAGACAGGCTATTGTTTCATTTGTAAAAACAAGTGTTCTTTTTGTTGTTATAATGTCTGATAATAAAACTTTTTTTTTTTAAATGTTTAGTCTGACAAATGACTGCCAAAGTATTATTGTCTGTCCTCACATTTTTTCTGTGACTAGAAATACAAGGACTTCCACCACAGTATACTGTATTTAATCATTAGTGACAGTACTGTGGGTAGTTGTTATAATACTATAATTCCATAGCTAAGTGAAGTTTTTTGAATGATGTAAAAAAACATCTCAATTTAAACTTGGTAGCCCTAGATTTATTAAATTACTACAATGTACAATGGCACTTGTACTTTATTTCCAGAATTACCATTTCCTGCTACATTGTATTTCTATACATCTTAGAGAGAAATATTATTGTCTTTATTTTACATTTGTCTGACAGCTTTACTTTGCAGATTCAGATTAATAAAAAAAAACATAGAAATTCACAAGCTAAAGCATTGTTAAAGAAAAACAATATGTATAAAAATCTAAATAAAATTATATATATATATATATATATGTAACAGACCCGGTGGAATGACGGTAAGCCTAGAGGAGCACAACAAGGGTCTGGTTCAAGGCAAGCCTGTGCCGGCCCTAACTAAACGTTATCAAAAAGGAAAGTCTAAAGCCTACTCTTAAAAAATGGAGAGGGTGTCTGCCTCCTGCGACACAAAGTGGAAGCTGATTCCACAGAAGAGGAGTTTCTCTCATGCACCATAGCAATTTCCTGCACTACTTCTAAATGCTCTTAATGTCTTTCATTTTTGTAAAGCACTTTGAATTGCCTTGTGTTGAAAGGTGCTATATAAATAAACTTGCTTTGCCTTCTTAGGAATTAGATTGATTCTGAAATTTGAAATATTGTTCATACAAAAACAATTTATTGTTTAAAATTTCACAAACTTTAGTTACTGGGCCTCTGATGCTAAATATCTAAATAAAAAGGGAGGGCTTCCCAAGAATGATTGAAGGATTTATAATACTGAATATATTATACAAATAATACCAACTGTATGCAGGGATAACACTAACATTTTCTGTGAGCATGGTATCATCATTATCCTCTTATTCTCCCCGTTTGTATTTCACAGTTAATTAAACAAGTACTTGCCACACCTTTCTGTTCATTTCCTGATTTTATGGTCTGCAAGTTTGAGTTTAACATTTGTTTCACCATTAAAGAATTAACGTTATGCTATGTGGTACACATAGAAGCAGGGAGCAGCACCATGTATTTCCCTAATTTCATAACACTTTAGTTTTTCTAAAATCTTTAAAACATGTCATGAGGGGATTGTTAATTACGTGTCACTTGAACTGATGTAGATATTAATTATATTGAATGTTTACATTAACACACAACCTACGCGCCTCATATAGACTGTGTGTTTTCACACCATTAGATCTCAACTTACATGAGATGATTAAAACATGCAATTACCTCTAAACGATGTAAATCTCTTTTCTGAGTATACTTCACTGCAGTAAATCTGTAATCACTTGAGATGTACTTCAAAAAAATACATGGCAAGCATTTAGTTTGTGATTTGAATTTGTAATTTGTTAAACCACGCTTCAATAAACTGCTAAGATTTAAATGTGGGGACAGGAGGTATCTTGGAACAATCTGAAGAAGACTTTTTAGTAGCAGTCATTTTGAAGTGTCATAGTATGGAAAACACTGTTACTGTGTACCTAATTATTTTAATTATTATTTAAGGGGCTGAGTATGCCATGCCAGTAGGACAAGATTTCACAATACAGGATCTTAAATAATTGAGAGCAATGAATGTAATTTAGCCTTCCTTTCATTATGTACATGTGTTATCCTGCTGTGACTATATTCAATGAAAAAGCCTAATAAAAATAGAAGGGTCATTCATATTAAATACAGTTACATATCGAAGGTTGTGGTCTTTTATTATTTTTTACTTCCTGTCTTTGTATGTTTTGTTGCCTTTTAAAATTGTTTTTCCATGCCTAATTACTTCAACTTGTTCCCTGTCAGAATCACACCACCTTCTGCCCGTTATCTCCACATTAGTTCTGCTCTCATTTAAGTAGAGGGTTGTGTTCGGTACAGCTTAGGAACGTT